>NC_135014.1:29744741-30044741 GCF_051020955.1 Megalopta genalis | reverse complement strand
GCGACGGGGCTCGCTGTTTTCCCACTGCCAGGCTTATCCCACGGATGAACCGCTTGCGCGGTTCGCCGATTGGCGCGGCCGCCATCTTGAAACGCGTTGCGGTGCATCGGCCGCACCGAGTCACCCCTTCGGGGCACCGCGGGTGGCACCCTTGACCGGACGTCCGCCCGGTTCCAGGGCGGTTCATCTCTCCGGTTCGTCGCAAGGGCGCTGATTTTTCGCGAAGAATCGATTCGCGGTGCAAAGAGATCGTTCCGCAAAAAGATCGAACGCAAGGGAACTTAAGGGAGGAATCGTGTCACGTAGGGAACCGGTAAGAAGGATCGGATAATGCGGCCAAGTTTTTCATTCGCCCCCGACATTCCAGTCTGAAGCGGGCAGCAAAAACGGGGAAGAAAGATATTCTCTTCCATTTCTCTTTAAAGCTTATACTCATATTCATGTAACTGCTCTCTTTCTCTCTATATATGAGACTTTATATTGAAGATATATTATACTTGAAACTGTCTAGTCGACGCAATAATATTAACGAAATTATTTATAAAAAATTGTGAATCGATCTATAATTACTTTCCTTGAAACTCGATCTTTGAATCGATTCAAGACTCATGCCTGGAATTAACCCTTTGCACTTGAATGGTGACCCTGAGACACCACTAAAATTGTTACATCACGTTCTAAGATGATTTTTACATGATCAAAGTTTAGATATAAAACGTTGTTAAAAGTCTAACTGTTGTATGAGTCACAAGAGTCAATTTCATGCGCATAAAATGCACTTCGTCATATAAAATGGGAATACCGTAAGTCAGAGAAATTAATTTAGATTTACAGTTAGGATGGCTTCGAGTGCAAAGGGTTGATGACATAACCCTCCTATTTTTCGGCATAGGTAACATCGTGGGATTGCGGATGATTAAAATATTATTTAGTATTTTCGAAGCGTAGAAAGTAACCAAAATCTTAATACATATTTGTGTGTCGAAGATTTTTGCTTGTTTCTTCGTAAGAGCCTCAATGTTTCAGTATTTATTTGCACGTTTGCAGATAATTGACAAATTTTCTTGTCGTTCTGGGATTGGAAATCGATGCGAAGATTTTAAATGAAATTATCGATCTTTCATTTAGATCTTTAGTTACATTCGTGTACATAACAGTGTTCGATACTATTCAGAGCGCAGAGCAACGATATTCCCTGATACACGCCGCGACTTCGTTCGGATTTCCTCGCCGAAATGCCAAGGGTGTCTCGGCAGCTCGAGAGAGCACGATTAGGTCGAGAAGACTCTTACCTGACCGGGGCGAAGCAAAACACCATGTGAGAGGGTACATATGTTTGGCGCGCGGGCGGGCCGGCAATCGATCATGGAAATCCCCGTAAAAAGTACACTCGAACGTGTCCGAGCCATCGGTCCCGGAAGTGTCAAACGAGAATTAATAGTTCGGCCGAGTAATGTACAACGTGTATCGGGGGACGGGGTGGGAGGGGTCGTTGCCGCGATGAATAAAGATGAGCCCCCGGGACGGACGCGAATCGCTTCATCGACGTTGACGAAAGACAAAAGACAGAAAGAAGAGGAGACTAGGCCGAGCGTAAAGGGTGTGGGAGGGGTGGAGTGTCGCGACCGAAAAACAGAGGAAAAAGAAATTAATAATCGAGGCGGGTCGCGCGCGCGGCGAGCCGGGAGGGGGGAGGGGGCGGAAGGGAGCGGGCGGGGGTGGTTTAACCGGTGACCTTTTTGAAATTCTAATTTCGTTGAAAGCACTTCGAAGCAAGCGGATTTTCATTTTTTTCCCTCCTTCCTGTATTTTCTTCCTCCGCCCCTTCTCGGCCTCCGCGACCGACCCCCGGGTCGCCTCGTTCCCTTTTTTTCCCCTCTTTGTACGCAGCGAAAGACTTGGAAATAAACGCTTTGACGAGCGAGCAGCCTCGGCTCCGCTAAATAGATTAATGAGGAGAGATCGTTTCCGGGGACTTCAATTTTATTAAAGGCGGTTCAAAGGGAATCCCTCGATACAGTCGTGTCCCTTGGTCCGGATTTAAAACTGCTGGATGGCGTCGGGAATGAAGAGAAATGAGAACTGAGAGGGAAGGGAACTCGCGCGGAACCGTGGAATCGGAACGCGGGGTCGCGAGAAAAGAAAATCCGACTGTACGGCACAAAGTATGATGCGGAAAACAAAGGGATGCTCTAATGTTCGAATTGAATTGACATTTTTCTTTTCTTCTCTCTCCTTCGCGGCCTCGAGAAACCTTGGTCAACGAAGCACTGGCCGGATTTTAGATGATACTTTATATCGAAAATCGGCGCCTCGTATCGAAGAGGTTAACTCTCGCCGTTATGGCCCTCTTTGCGATGCGAATTATTACGTAGTATAATTTGATTCATATCGACCTGGATGCTATAGCGCTCATTTTACAAGGTATCCAAAAATTATGGCACTTCGGGGAAACGAAAGATTCCTCAGGTCATTTGGAGCAACTTTTTCCTCAGCGAAAATGCAATCCGTGGCTTCGTTTACGAGTTATTAACGAAAAATCGTGACCAACGAGAGGCGAGCTCGGCTGGCGCGAGGCGGTCCAGCCAACGAGCGCACAGAGCCCAGTTCCGCTCATTTGTTCCACCTCCACGCGCCAGCTGTTCTCGCCCGTCATTGGTCACTGTTTTTCGTTAATAACTCGTAAACGAAGCCGCGGATTGCATTTTCGCTAAGGAAAAAGTTGCTTCAAATGGCCTCCGGAATCCTTATTTTCAGATTACGAGACATTTTTGGGACACGTGGTATTCTTCGACTCTGAATTTTCTCAAACATTTTTAAAGGCTGGAACAATAAAAGATCAAGCTTCCGTTTAATAAATAAGATAGTATCTTGCCGGCGAAGGGTTAAAAGGACTAGAAAAGGGAGCGTTTAGAGAGTCGCAAAAATAGTGGTAAATTTCGAGGTTTCGATCGGGGTAAAAAATGGTCCGAGTATTGTTCGCAGTGCAGTTGCAATTGGCAATTATGCGAGCAGGAATAAGTCCGGGGCCCGACGGTGATCCGTCAGCTTTCTTATTTACTGCACAGGAGACGTGCAGACCCGGTCGGCAACGAATCGAATTGCTTCGATTTCCGGGCCGCGGGACACCGTCCGGCCGAGAAATTCGATTAGCGAATCACCGGGCACCGCAGGCTCTGATACACGGCCGACGGCGCGGCGCGTTTTACTTTTAAATTCCAATCCCCGAGCTCGATATTGTAATCGCAATAATTTCGCCGCGCGCGGACGCGTGCGTGCCGCCGATTGTGTGCGCGAGCGCGTGTGCTGGCTATGCCCTCGGGGCCGGGTTGCCCGAAATACGCGCGGGCAAGTAATTATATCATCGTCAAACAGCGCCGACCCGCCGGATTGAAATTCGCGGAAAGCTCGAGGAACTCTCGTCGCGAAAACAAAAAAAAATCGGGCCGAGTTCTGAGCACGGCGATCGCGAATTTATTCCCGCACGCGAAATCCTAGCCGGAGCTGACGGTTCGATGGAGTTTCAACGATTTTTAACGAAAATGCGGATGAAAATGGGGATCGCAGGGTGCAGCGAGCGCGGCACCCTATGTTTCATCGGCCGCGGGGGTGGAAAAAAGAAAGATATATGTACTATTGGCAATTCTTTACTCGCACGCCGGCGTCGAAACGTGAACCTTTCGAATTCTTCGACTCGAAGGGCTCGAGGGTAGGTCGCGATGGGCGCCGGAGATTTTGAAGTATTCAAATCCGTGACCGCTTAGCGCAAAGTACACATTTAGTTTGCGTACTTACGTCGACGGGCGGGGCGGGGGTGGAGTCGCATGTAAAATTCCGAGCAACAAGAATTTCTAATTAAATAATTTGGAAGTTTCGCTGGCCGCGCGAATTGGCAATCTCCATAAAACGGTAATGCGCGTGTTCGCCGGAAGGGGGTGGGGCGGGGGTGAGGGGTGGTTCGGGCTGCGAGCCCATTGCACCAAGCAACCGTGTACAGCCGGCCAGGAAGCTTACAGACTGTTTCAGAATTATTAGCTGAAACTGTAGCATCTAATGGAACTCACGAGCAGTTGAAACTGCGGCCGTGGAAGAGCCGTTCAAAATGATCTTTATTGCCGCACGTACACCGCACCGGGCGATGCTTTTAGAGCGAAATTTTAAGAGACCTCGTCCCGGAAACGCTTGATCTTCGAGCAAAGCCGCGTTTGCGTAGTTTGAACAGCGATCAACTCTCGTAAATATCGACGCACCTGGAGACTTCTGTTGCCGAAATTACAAGCGTCCTGCGAAACGTTCGTCTGAGAGAACAATTTCACGGGACTTGTTGTTACATTCTAGGGGTGGCCAAAGCGTCGAACTAAACTATTCCTAGCCACCGGCCTGCCTGAAATTGTAATATTGACATTGTAATTTATCTATAAGTTTATCACTATATTTTAACTATTATTATAGTTTTTAACTATTATTTTAACTATAAGTTTAACTTAATTACAGTTTATTAACACTAGCATTTACGGAGCACAAGAAACAGCTGTTCTATATATATATATCAGCTTATAAAAGTAACAATAAGACATTTATTGAGATTTTTAACAAGTATCGTTGTAACATTTGCCGTAAGCAACATACAAATAACTCGACAAAAAAATAACTCATAAATGTATCTTTACGACACGAATAAACGTAAATTAAAAAATCAGTGACCCGCCATTTCGCCGGGTCCCGTAAATCCAGCGTTAAACGTAATCTTATTTTTGGCTTTAGATTACAACTTTTCCCGCGATCACTCAGCACACGCGATGTCGGTGTACCGCCGGCTATAATTTCAAAAAAAAGTAAAAAAACAGGTCGCTCGCGGCGATGAAAAGTTTGTCCACCCCTGTTGTATTCGATGAAAAAAACGACTGTTCTTCCTTGAATAATCCTAAAAATAAAAGTGGAGCGATCGTTGCTCGTGACGCGACTGTGAGAGGCAACACGGTTTGTTTACGCTGGATGATAAAACTTGCCGGTTTCCTCTCCACACCCGCGACACCGTGACGGGAATTTAGTCAACCCCGGACTAGTTTGCTAAGTGAGAATAATTCGAGTACGGCGAACGGCTGCGTAGACACGGCGCGGCGTACAACAAGAGGAAAATTATCGTCCCGACGCCAATTTCGATCCTGACAAGGCTTTGTCGGGCTACGTCGCTGCATTCGCTCGGATCCGTAAGCTCCAAGACACTTCCGGAGGGTAACGACTGTTCCGTATCTATGGCGTTAACTGTTCGCCGTACGAGTTCCCTCCCCTGAAGCGTAACTCCTCAAACGAGCATAACCTCAACCTGACGCAGTAACGGGATATCGTTGATTCCCTAGACTGCCGTCGTAGCTTTAAACAGGTTTATCCTTTCGCCTGAAAAACGGAACGTCTTCCTCGGGCATTCGTATCTGCATCCGCTGCCCGAAATGAACCCCGGTGTTAACCACTTGAATCCCAGGGGTTGTGTTCGGAAAACATTGTCGAAAAATGCCGAACAGCGCGACACAGCGCTTGTCTTAACCCCTTGACATGCCGTCTTCTTCGCAGTTACTGTAATTCGAAATTTTTCGATTGCAATCATTTCTTAGAAGGGAAAGAAAATTGATGCTTATTGTGTGCGTAAATTTACTCGAATGCTTAAATATCGATGACGAGAGATTAGAATTTTATTCCAATTTCAAAGGACAGAATAACATCTATACTCAATTAATTATTATCAGAAATGTTCATGACGAGCCGGACACGTCGGAATACGGCAAGGGGTTAATTAACTGCGAAGAGAACCAAGCGGCGCGACAGCGCTCGTCAAGATTGACGGACGAAATAAAAAGAATAAAAACAATGAAGAAAAGCAGCTTTGCGATATAGTGCGTTATTGAAGTTCGATCGCGACGCAAGATCCGAACAGCGCGATCGCGCTGCTTGGGACTCAAACGGTTAAATGTACCGGCGTCGATGATGATAATAATGAATTCGTTCCATTATTATCATAGTTCGTGACCACAGCGAGAACGGGCATAAATTCTTTCGATTTGTCAGGAATCGTTCGAATGGTTTGATTCTTACGCGATGGCCGTTCGAGCGCGAATCGAGCGTTCGGATAATTTTGAATCGGTCGGTACACCGGTTAAATTCGAACGTGTCCTTTCGCCGCTTTTACGGCACGCTTGGGAGCCAGAAAATTATTACAATTAGCGCCTGTGCGATGCGGGTCACACGTTACAATACGGCGAAATACGTCGGGCGACGGGGGGGAGGGGGGGAAACAAAACGCGGCTGGCGTTTTCCCGCCGATTTAATGACGTTACACATAGATTTAGTAACGGGCCGGACACGTGACAGCTGCATTAAATTCTCGCGTTCATTCCATCCCCCCCCCCCCCCCCTACAACCCTTCGCCGGAATTAACGCAACGGTTACGGTCCGCCATTGGGTCGGTAATAAAAAGATTTCCGATTTTTCTCTACGCGCCGTTTATTCGATGTAATCTACGTGCATTAGGAGCCGTTGATTTTTCACCCAGATAAAAGTCGTAAATAACGAGGGCGCGCGTCGAACGCGGGTTTTTTGGAATCGATGGGGACGCCACCGTCGTGACCACTTTGTCCCTTCGCTTTTGTCTCGCCCGGTATGCTTCCCACCTCCGGAGGTCGAATTTTCCATGCCACGGTACAATTATCCGCGTCGTGTCCCGAATTTATCATTGTTGATTCGGTCGGTTTTTCCAAAGGACCAGCTCGGAATAATGCGGGACAAACGTATCGACAAAAAAACGCCGGATAATTCTGTTCCTTTCATTCCCGTGCGTTCGCCGGCCACCGGCGCTCGCGTTGCGGAATTTATGGGGAATCGGGAAAATCGAGGGTTGTTCGCGCGGTTAAAAAAAAGACACAAAAAACAAAGAACTCCGCGCAGGAAACAACGGTGTCGATCGGGCGAGCGACCCGCGGCAGTGTTAATATACGCTACGCGGCCGAACTCGGTGATATTCAACGAGTTCGTCATGCGAGCGCGACTCGATCAACGTCATGCTTAATTTATCAGATCACACTCGTCGCTCTGTGCAAGTTCTTTCAACTTAACATTATCGTCGAAATCGCGTCGAGGAACGCGGACGTGAAACGAGAGTCCCGTCAGATCGGCCCTCCGGCGCGCGCATAATCGCGACCGATCGTAATCGGGGACGAGACGAAACGTCGACGACGAGCCGTTCCGTTTATTGCCGTTTTAAGCTGATGTCTCTGTTTTTTAACGGGGCCGCGAGGGAGATAAAAGTGAAAGTTGTAGCCGACGAGTACATTTCGCGGTTGCGTTTGTGCGGACGTGATAGACGGCCGTTTCAGGATTACAGTAATTTCTCCCGGAAATGCGAAATTTCGGGTCGCCCTGAATTTCCCTGTGCTGCTCCTACGCCTGTGTGATTTATTGCTACGCCGATGATAAGGGGCGACGGGGTCGGTGAAGCGTGGATGCGGCACGCGACGCGAATTCTACTATAATATCTATATTATATTATATTATACTGTATTAAACATTATATATATTATATATTTATATTAAACATTATATATATTATATATTTATATTAAACATTATATATATTATATATTTATATTAAATATTATATATATTATATTATATTATTTCTTATTTTTCAACTATAAAAATATATTGAAAACTATTATAATTTACTTAATATTATAAATTTAAAAAAAGAAAATATGTATAGTTTATTTCATATATAGTCAATAGTTGTATAGTTATGTAGTTAACTATAGAAACGAGCTGCGAGGTTCGAAGAATCGCGACTCAGTATTCGCAGATCAGCCGGTTTCAATTCCGGGCCTCCGAACATTTCTGGGAGAAATTATTTTGGCGGGATGGATCGTCCCGGCTGCGGCGAAACGACCGATTCAGCAATAACTTATCGCCGAGTGAAAACGTAACCTTCTCTCGACGACAATTATTTTCCTGTTCCATGCACGTCTCGATCGTTAGACGCTTTGTGCTCGCAATCTCCGCTGAAACTCCGGGTCCGAGGGATGGTCAACGATGGCGCGCCATCTTGTTTAAAAGCCTCGTAAAATGGACGTGTTCGATCCGCTCGAGGTTAGAACCACGTCGCAAATAAAACCGCATGATTTTATAGAGAGCGAAAAGGGTGAAATGTCCCGTTGGGAAATTGATTTTGTTTGCGTTCGAATGAAATCTGCGCTCGCTGCGGCCCGGCTCCTCCGGGATCCACCAGCGGCCATCTTGAATATTTCGGTTTGCAGGATTTTTCGGAAATTCTGATACTGCCGGGTGTATTATCTACACCGGAAAATGTAATATCTACGACGTGGAATAATATTTTTTTCGTGGAAACCTTCGTTTCGGAGACAATCCGCTGCGAAGTGTGTATGTCTCTCTAATTGACGCTCAGGTTGTCTATAAAAATGGACAATTTAGGGAGAGGACGTACGATTATTCGAGCCTTGCGGCTCGTTTTTTATGGTTATCGATTGTCGATAATTATAGAAACGAGCTACACGGCTCGAATAATCGTATCTCCTCTTCCCAAATTGTCCATTTTTCTGCGCAATCTTAGCGTCAGTTAGGGAGACATTGCTGTACACTGCGCAAGTGGAAACGGCCAGCCATGATCGGACGTCAATTATTCGAACGCCATTATCACGGCAACGGTACCTTGCACGCGAATACATTGTTCTACACTTTCGATGCAGTTTTTCGCATGGAATCGGTCCGTGGCTCGTCTGACCGAGTAACATCGTTCTTTGTACGATGAATAGCCTATGCTAAATACATTAATGAGACTTCTGCACGAGTTGAAAGGCGAAGGAATCGAGGTTCTGCGAGATTCGTGACCGTTCGTTCGGTCGCCGTGGACGGTTGATCGATGCGATCGATTACTTTTTCCATCACGTAAGAGGAATAATAGCGCCGGCTGCAAATAGCCGGGAATTATAACGTCAATCAGTTACATCTGACTCGAATTTACTTAGCCAGACCGTGTCACGTTTACGCGCCCGTAATGCAGAGCACTTTAAGCGTGGCAAATGTGGGCAGAGGTGTCTCGCCTCTCTCTCTCGCTCTCTCTCGCTCTCTCTTTCTCTTTCGCTCTATCTCGCTTTCTCTAGCTCTCCCTCTCTCTCTCTCTCTCACACACTCACTTTCGTTCTCTCTCCCTCATCGGTCTCTCGCTGTTTCTCTCTCAGGAACAGAATGTAGGCGGCCCATTACATATTTATGCACTCGATACCATGGCACAATTATAGAGCACTCTGCCGCAGAATAAATTACGATAGGATAAATTTTATGAAATTCATTGGCAGCCTATCTGCATATCCTGCTTGAATAATGTATTGCGGGGGCGAAAAAAAAAGGGAAAAGAAATAAAAATTCGGAAAAATTGGCGAGCTCAGAGAGCGGTCGACGCGACTCGTTAAATGCTAAACCGGCTTCTTACGGAGAATAATATCTTGCCCGTCTCTCTCTCTCTCTCTCTCTCTCTCTCTCGCACGATCGGCTAAATTAAAATGGCTTTGGAAAGAATAGAGATGGTGATTTAAGGTTCGCCGGGAAAGTCTCTAGGAGACAGCACCGGGGCCGGGCGCGTTCGTAATCTCGCTATTAAATTCCTAATGCAGTCGTCGTGTTATGTTCTCCCCGCGAGAGAAAGAGAGACAGGGGGGAAAAAAGGGGAGAAACAGCCCGGAGAACAGATTTTTCTGCAGCAGCTCATGAAAACGCCGCCTTAACGGGGAAACGATCCTGGATTATTGAGGGGGCGAAGGGGGACAGGGGGGGGCGGGACATTCGCGCGGGTACTCGCACTTGGCACGCTTTAAACGGGAATACGAAACGAGTAATCGAGCGATATATGGTGTTATCGATTATCCGTCTATCGTTTCGGCAAGCGAATTTCGATATCCGAAATGTCTCCCGGACGAGCATTGAAAAATGAATGGCTCCGTTCGAAATAAAAACACGCCGGCGGGAGGCGGGGGCGGGGGAGGAAACGAAACACTGGAAACCGACTCGGCGGCCATTTTGGTCGTTAACTTGATCAGGCCGGTCGACCCGGCACTCGAAGAAAAATCACGGAGCTTCCTAAGAACTTCACGCCCGGTATAGTTAATACTTTTCCGGCCCCGAAACAATGGAAAACTATTTTTCCGTCTTATCGTCGGACGTTCACCGAGCCGCGAACCAATGGGAAACGATCGCCGGCTACTCCGTGCCGCGGTTCCGACACCATAGAATCGTAACCGCGTTGATCGTTTTATTCGTTGCGTGTCGTTCCAACGAATTGTCTGTGTCTCTCTAAACCCCGTATCGAGAATCAAATTTTAATTATTCCGTACACACTCGGCGAACGATGTGATCTTCGCGAAGGAAATTCTTCTCGACGTCGGTCTCTCCGCGATTTAAATTCCACGGCTCGATCGATCGTCTCGAAACGTTCGAGACGATAGAGAACAGACATCCCTTTATATCTCGCGAACTAGAATTACCCCAAGATCGATAAGAGTGTCTTGTCGTCGAAGCGTTGTTCTTCCCGAATTTCTGCTTCGCGCGACTTTGTTAATCAATTTTTATCCGCGTTATCCTATTTCGCAAGTTAGCAACCGTATTTACGATAGATCAAGACGTAGCCGCTGTGGAAAATATAATTCCCCGGGAATTATAGAATAATGTTAACAATGACACGGATAATTGCCCACGTTACATTCAAACATTTGACTTACAAAAACCACAGAGACATCGTGCAGGCACGTTCCACATTGTCTTACGAAATTGCTGAAAATTGATAGCTCCGAATGAGAATGTCCGCGGGGGGGTTGTTCGCGAGCGAGCATGGGCCCCCATGTTGCCGACGGTGGAGTCTTTTCGCGAAAGAGGGAAGATCGGCGTCAGGAATGAAAACGATCACCGGCAAGGGTGAGGCGAGGCCCGTGTCTGCATGTGTAGCGTAGCCTGCCGCGGTAAAAGCCGGTGACCTAAATGTCGCCTTTATGCCAGGGGCGTATCTGTCATACGCGCAGGTGCACCCTATCCCACGACCGCCCCCGGGATATTAGCAGTGCTCCTCTCGACAATTCCTTTCTCGCTCTCTCGTTCTCCCGGTCTCTCGCTTCTATTCTTTGCCTGGTTCAACCTCCTTCGATCCCCGGCCCCCCGCACCCCCGCAATTTCTACACTCCTTTATTCTCCGTTCGCCGAAATAAAAGGTTTATCCGATTGTCTATCTGTTTATCTAGCCATCTATCTATCCATTTATCTATCCGTATATCTATCTGTGTTTTTATTCCACCCCCGCGCACTCTCTCTCTCTCTCTCTCTCTCTCTCTCTCTCTCTCTCTCTCACTGTCACCCTCTTTCTCTCTCTTTTTTCTCTGTCTCTTTTTCTCCATGTCTCTTTCTCTATCTCCCCATCTCTCTCCCCCTTCCTGTCTCCCTTTATCTCGTTTTTCCCCTCATTCTCCCTTCAACGTGTCTTTCATTTTGTGCTCTACATTTCTCGTTACCCTGAGCCACCCGTCCCCGTCCTTCCCATTCACAACCCACCCTCGCACGGTCGCGTACCCGCGGCCCACCCTCCCGCGCCCTCTTCGTTCAAGCTCGTCGTGCCCGTCCTCTCGCGCGCGTTTCAGTTTCTATTTTTCTTTCTTTATCTCCATTCTAGCCTCCTAGTTCGCGGACTCTCTCTCCTTTGTATAAAATCCTCTTGAAAAATTTACGGCGTGATAAATTATTGTTCGGGCCGAGGTAGAGAAGGAATTAGACCGCTCGAAAATGTTTTCCCGTGAGCCAGCTCGCCACCTGCCGTCCGATCCGAACGGGGAACCAAGCATCGGCTGAAAGGTGTCGCTCGAGAGGAATTAATCATTCCGTTATACTTTATCCCCTATTATCTCTCCGCCACCCCTTTCTCTCTTTCTCTCTCTCTCGCTCGCTCTATCTTTGTCTCTTTCTCTCTCTGGCCTCCCGTTACGTTTCAATTTTATCGGGATAATACCGCGGCCCGGTTCGACGGCTAAATGCCGCTGTAGATTTTAACGAACGGGAATTCGACACAGCTAGCCAGGATCGAACAATTACCCTCTTTCCCGAATAACAACAGGCTTTTGTTCGCTTGCAAGCTGTTCGTTAGCTTCGCGAGCCACGCGTATACAGGGTGGTTACGCGAAAGGTCAATGGGGGGAAACTGTTCGACCTCTCTCTCTCTCTCTCTCTCTCTCTCTCTCTCTCTCTCTCTCTCTCTCTCTCTCTCTCTCTCTCGGCCGGTCGGCCATCTACAGGGTGTCCGAAACGGTCGAACAGACGCGTTACGGCCCGCGCGAGATTTATTCGCCTGTTCGCAGCTGTAATAATGAAACTTGTTTCGCAGATAACCCAGGGTGCGCGGGCTGAAGTTGTTCGTTTAATTTTCATTAAACTCTCCTGCAACGAGTTCTTTCGTTCTTTTTTTCGTTTTTTCTTCTTTTCTTTTTTTTTCCTTTTTTTTCTTTATTTCCTGTAGTTTCAAGCAGTAAAGCAACTTCGCTGCGCATAAAAAGGTCCGGGAGTTTATTAACCCTCCCTCGGGATGGAAACCCCCGTCCCATTTCTGTCTTTAGATGGCCTGATATCGTCAGCTTCTACATATCCTTGCGCGCTCGGCGAAATAAAATTCCGCGCGCGCTGCCTCGGATACTGTTTACGGTTTACTTTATATCGTACGCGGAAGCTTGACCCATTCACGTGTAATAATAACGGGCCGGGATTCGCGATGAAGATTTCATACGGAATCCGTTGAACGCGGATGTTACGCTTTTCTTTGAAAGCGACGCGCCATCGTCTCGCTGTCGGAATATGGGGACGTATGGTGAACGCGAATGTACACGAAGATAATTAAATTGTGATAAGTAAAACAAATAGTAATTAAACTGTAACAAGTAAGATAAATAATAATTAAATTGTAATAAGTAAAATAAATAATAACTAAATTGCAATATGTAAAATAAATAATAATTAAATTGTAATAAGTAAAATAAATAATAATTAAATTGTAATAAGTAAAATAAATAATAACTAAATTGTAATAAGTAAAGTAAATAATAATTAAATTGTAATAAGTAAAATAAATAATAACTAAATTGTAATAAGTAAAATAAATAATAATTAAATTGTAATAAGTAAAATAAATAATAATTCAATAATAATTAAAATAAAAATTGTCCATTTCTATTGGAGAAATGATTAGAGACGTGTAATAGCGTAGTCAATTGAAATTGAATGAAAATAATTCGACTAACCCCATGCCTTGCGTTTTATTTCCGAAGAAACGCGCGTCTGCGGGCAATCTAATTTAGCGCAACTCTGCTCGAGAAGCTATAAAAATAAAACTAAAATATTTCTTTTTATTTAATATATTCAATATATCTACGTAAATGCGAACACTGTTTCATTCGCAACAGAACAGATTAATAGAACCAATACTAAATAAAAATTGAAAAATATCCTTTTCAAGTTGCAAAGATTATCGAGGAAACCTTTCTTAATTCAATCGAAACTATTGCGAACAAACTATGTACACACTATAATTTATTACAAACGTAACGACACAATTTTGCCTAGAAAAAAAGAAAAGAAAGCGCCAAGAGAATGCGCGCGCTCGCGTCATAATAATTTCGATTCAACGGTCGGAAGAAATTCGTATTCGTTTCTCTTGAAACGTTTGGGAACCGCGTAAAAAATATTCGGCGGAGAAAATGTCGGAGAGCGAGTAGACCCGGCATTTCCACTTAAAGGTTGAAAGATGTTAGGGCGGTGGGTCAAGTCCCTCCGTGGGCGTGGGTCGAACGTCCCTAAACCCGTGGTCCCCGGTAGCCACGAAAAACCGTAAGATAATGAGGCCAGCCTAAAACGAGCTATTGTCGTCGCGTTTCCCGATAGAATGGAGGAAAAAATCGTTCGGTATAGGTCGGTCGGTAGCCGGTGTTTTCGGGGCCATTCCGTGTGCATCGCGCGGCGTCCGCATTTTCTTTGCTTTTCGCATTTCCACTGTTCTCCTCCCTGTGTTTCTCTGGTGGCACGGCCTCGTCGAATTCAGAGGCTCGTCCTCTCGTGCGGAAAAGGGAGTCGAGCCAGGGACGGGCAGCACGTGAACGGAGAATACCACGCGATTGTTAGGCGTCCCCGATTAATCTGCGACTTCTTTTCCTCTATCCTCCTTCGTCCCTGCCCCCCTTGCTCTTTCCCTAGCCGCCGGTTGTCGTCGTAGCCGTCCTCCTCCTCGTCGTCGTCGTCGTCGTCGTCGTCGTCCTTGATGTCGCTATATAGCGGTGCTCGTCTCTCCTCGTGATTGCGAGGACACAAAGACACTGCTCCGCTCGTGCAGACGTGCTACGAAGAGAGACCAAGGTGGATATAGTTAAGGGGGTGAATGTGGGTGTCATCGACAGAGCCGACTAGCTCAGGCCCCTTTTCTTCTCGTAGACGTCGCAGACGGTAATCAAAGTACCACCACCGCTCTGTCATCGTCATCGCCGTAGCATCGTCATAGTCGACGCCACTCTCGAAAACCAGTGGCGGTTTGATTAGCCGAGCCGATTCTTCGCCGGCGGACGATTAAACTTGGCGGGTCATTTTTCGGCCCTCGGGTCCCCCGTGACCCGGATCAACCATTCGCCGCGCAGGTTCTCGCTGCTCTGTCGCATAATAATCGCTATTATGCGGTTGCTTCAATTTCTTTGGGGTATTCGAGCGTTCTTATTAATGCTTTACCGTCAGTTTTCTAAGAAGGCCGTTTCATAAATATCGTTCGAAAGCGACAATATCATCGATAATTCAAAAAATTCGATCGTAATGCAACGATTTCGAAATTGTTATTTAAATCGCGAACATTGAGACTTCGTTGTACAAAGTCGAATCGAAAGATCACTGTGCTGCGAAATTTTACAGGAATCGATGAATGAAAGATTTTGCGCTTTGATTTTGCGTACGCGCCGTACGGTACGAAGGAAAATAATAATTAAAAAGAGACGGCGCACTTTGACGCGAATATATCGTGTCGCCGTGTCGGCGACGTCCGTGTGCGAAGGGTTAACAAGCTTCTGAATGGCTGAGCTGTGTGTAAACAAAGCTCGATGACCGGGAGATTTTTTATAGAAACTTGCGATAACGTTTATGCAACAATAATTATAGAAATAACGCGTTTATTTCAGACTTCGCGCACACGCTACCAAAGAGTATCGCGAAGGGTTGTTGTAGGCTGTTTAGCAGGAACATCTGTGAAAAGGGGGGGCGCAACATTTACTACAAGTGGGTGTTAAAAGACGTTGCGTTAAATGGCACACCGAAGAATACTTCGGCGAAGGTTTACGGTGCCTTTAGAATAATTCGAGTGAGATAGTTTGTAGTTCCGGCGAACGCGCCGCCGGTGTTAAGGGTTGATAGCGTCATTTCGTTACACGCCACCTGCACCGTACACGTCGTCATCGATGGAGAATGCGGCACGTTTGTCGTGCATTCTTTCGTGCTAATAGTCGCGACCCGTTTCCCGAAGAAAGACGCCTGAAACGTCCTCGCAGCCGTCGCGACGGGTTCATTAGCTCGCGTTCAAGCCTTTTGAATTACTAACGCGATTACCAGGGACACTATATAACACCCCTGGCACATAATTCCGTTCCCGGGGCTCTCGGATTTTCCGAACACAACGGGATCTCGTCGGAACGTTCAACTTTCCGAATGAGAATTTCGCCTGTTCCTTATGTGTGCTGCACCGATTCTCCGGTCCTTTCAAAAAGGATTATTGACACTGTAAAAACGACTGTAGTTTGTCCGGCGACGAATATGGCGAGGGTGCCCTATGCGTCATTTTTAATTAGTTGACTGTGTTCGACGAGTGTACTCGTCATGGAGAAGTGACAGTATTTTGTGTCACCGCGAGTATATTAATATAAAATAGCGACCATTGGCTATTAAATTGTAATTTTAGTGGAAACAAAAACATATTCGGTAATGTCTCCCTTACTGACGCTCAGATTGTCCACTGAATTGAATAATTTGGGAAGGGGAGATACGATTATTCGAGCCTCGCGGCTCGTTCTTATAATTGTGGCCAATTTATAACTATAAAGAATAACTACAAGGCTCGAATAATCGTATCTCTTCTTCCCAAATTGTCCATTTCTGTGCAAAATCTGAACGTCAATTAGGGAGACATTACTACATAACGAAGAAGCGTCGATGCGTCGCTCGGCACATGTGTCACGAAAATAAGCTACGGTCTGCTATCGGACGAGGTATTCGTATTAGACAACGGAAAAGCTTCGCTCGGCGTTTCGAGCGGATGCTATTAGCTGGTTAAATTCGGCAACGGTTCAGATTGGAATATCGCGGATCACCGACGCCTATTTCTGGCTTCTTACCCGTGGATAATTAATACGGGCACGGTGACCTGCTGTCGCGAGGAGATCGTTGCTCGATAATCACGAATTCTCGTCTATTTGAGGAGTAATCGTAAAAGCTGTAGCAAGCTCGCCGGTGGAACGCCCCGGCGTCGGCGTCGTCGTCGTCGTGCTCCCAGGAAAAGAGGCTGGAACTAAAAGAGGGACCGACAAAAGAGAGCGGAGGGGGGGGTAGAATGGGGGTAGAATGGCCATTCAATTCGGTCTATTCCAAGTTTTCAAATAATTCAGTCGTTTAAGAACTCGGAGGTACTGTAATTTGCTTGAATCGCGAAACCTGCGACGAAGATTTCGAATCGTCTCGGTCCACGGGAAACGTTCGAGCCGAGATTAATTAGCAAAGCTGGACAATTTTAATAAACAGCGCGCGAGGCCCTGTTCCCGCGATTCACGCCGAAATTGCCGATTTTCCCGAGAGTTTGAAACCGGCCGGAAATGATTTTCGATCGCGTCGCGTTCGCCGCTGCGAAAATTACAGTAATTTCTGCCGGAAATACTTGGACGTCGGAATCGAAACCGGCGAATACGAGAATATCGAGCAGCGATTATTCGAGGCTCGTGGTTCGTTCTTATAGATAACTATATAACTGTATATAAAATATAATAATATCAATAATGTTAAATAAATTGTGATATCTTTTAATATATTTTTACAGTTGAAACAAATAAAAAATAACCTATCTTAATAATATAATAAAATAATATCTTATCTTTCTAATATATCTTAATAATATAATAAATATCTATCTTAATAATATATAATAAATAACGCAAACGAGCCGCAAGGCTCGAATCTCCGCCTCTCAAATTGTCCATCTTTGTGCGCAATCTGATCGCGAATTAGGGAGAATTTACCGTATCTTGTACAGACCATAGACGCACCAGCCAGACGCAGCGATAAATTACATAGGCGTAGCAGCAGCACAGGGAAATTCGGAGCAACCCGAATTTCGGCATTTCCGGGAGAAATTACAGTATTTCGAAGATCGACGTTCGAGTTGTCGAACGAACGCGGATCGAACGGTGGGGGGAGGGGGGAGAGAAGAACACGGGGGTGGCAGTTTGATTAACCTTTCACTTCGCGTCATTGCTCCGCGGCAGTCCGAAGCGTTATACGACTCGCGTCTCCGTAACTCGCTTTCGAAAAGTTGAATTGAAACATCGCCGGATCGATATACGCGGGCTAACTTCGGGCTTCGGGTTGATTTACCGTTAACGAGGTTACGCCGGCCCGATCTCCTGATATTTCGATATTAGCCGCGGTGACGCGCGTAATCCGGCATTCGGGCTCTCGTAAACAAGAGCCCGCGCGCCGCGGCGGCACTGTTTGTCCGCCGGCGAAACCGCCCCGAAAAAATCGAAAAAGGATCGCGTGAAACACGAGAGACGGAGGAACGTTTTATCCGCGGTCGTTTAACCGGCGCGCTCATTTTTCTTTTTTCTTCTCTTTTTTTTTTTTGTTTTTTTGTTTTCATCCGCGCCAGCAAACGGAAAAATGAAATATAATGAGCAAAACGCGCGCGCGTATCGCGGACTCGAATTTATGGAATATATTCGAAATGTGTTTTTCGTGTTTTTCCGCGAACGCGCTCGGAACGCGCGGGGATCGTCGAACCTCGGTCTCGAGGTGCGCGTACATTTTCACCGCCATTTTGTTCTGCGAAATGGTAAAATGAATATATAAAGAGCCGGGGCCGAGGGGGGGTGGAATCGGGGCCGGCGTTCCACGTATCTTTCCCAGCGATGAATGCGAACGAGAATCACGGCACGCGAAATAATCCCCTGTTTTACGAATCCGGAGCGCTAGAAAGAGATACTGGCTGTTCGAGACGGAACAATTAAACGCTTTATGCTACTGAAATTCGTAATCCGGCGGACCTACTTTCCATACAAAAACCTATTATCCGTCTTCGAAACGGCTAGGGACACGCGCGTCCGGTAACAACAGAAATTAATGGATGTACGGTAATGTCTCTCTAATTGACGCTCGGATTGTGCTCTAAAAATGAACAATTTTGGAAGAGGAGATACGATTGTTCGAGCCTTGTGGCTCGTTTTTTATGGTTATCGATTGTCAACAACTATAACAATGAGCTTCAAGGCACGAATAATCGTATCACCTCTTCCCAAATTGTCCATTTTTCTGCACAATCTGAGCGTCAATTAGGGAGACATTACTGCACCCGGCAAACGGGGACTGTTACGACTTCGATCGAACGATGTAACAGATTGGAAATTCGAACGGTGCTTGTATGCCCCCGGCGCTTCTTTGACAATAGATTTACGGAACCCGTCGAAATGGCGGGTCACTAATTTTTTCATTTACGATATGTTACTCACGGCAAATGTTACAATAACGCTTGCTAAAAATCAGAATAAATGTCTCATTGTTGCTTTTATAAACTAATACATAAAACAGCTGTTTCTTGTGCTCCGTAAATGCTACTGTTAATGACTAGACTGCGGACCGAATCCCTGCTGTGCTATTTTCTTTACAGGGACGACGATTAGATCTTTTTCGATTGTAATAATTCCTTCGAAGAAAAAGACAATTTATATTTATTCTGTGTCAACATTTACCGTGTCCTTCCTCTACAGTCGCTGCTTCTTCTTCTTCTTCTTCGTCTTCTTCACTCGCTTAACCAATTAGCTGTAGCGCCTTCTTTTTAGGGCGCGCATCTCTGTACGTGTCGCGAGAATCGAGCGCCGACGAGTATACTCGTCAAACACGGTTAAAATATTAAAGTTACACAGTTAAAATATTAAACGCGGACGCTGTTAAAATATTGGATCAGGCAGACGGTGTTATTTTACAAAGTCAACAATTTTATTACTAATATTTACTTGTTCGTTTAACATCGGCGTGTACCACATGCATCATAAAACGCAGGAAAAAATCAAATACCGGTAAAGGTTAAAAATTCAAATTGGTGTGCAGCGAAGCAAGGAACGACACGTAATGGCACTTCGCACGTCGAACACCACAATTATCGTGACACTTTTCTAATCTTATTCGTATCTTTTTATTTGTTCGTTTTATTCTCTGGCCGGCCTCGAAATATTCTAAACATCTTGAGATTCGAGAATATGCTCTCGTTTCCGCTAAAATTACAATCTAAATATCCAACGGTCGCTACTTTTCACGCGCGACGAGTATAAAGTTACTCAGGAAATGACCCCAGAAACCACCCCTTCCCGGCTGTTAACACAATTACGGGACACCCTGCGTACTTCGATACAGAAGTGCGCCTAAAAATTTCTCCTAGAAGTACATTCATAACGTCCGAAATTATAAAAGTTTCTCTTTTTATATCAGAAACCAATCATTTTCACTTGGCTCGATAATTCCGGTGTTAATCGACGCTCTTATCGCCGCGGCTCCAACGCGAAACGTACCCTTAGAATAATCCGCGACACGATCGTTCGTTCCACCGGTATCTCAACAGAAAATTAGTCGGCCGATTGCCGACAGTGCCACGCGATTCCCCGAATTTATTTATTAGCCCGGCGATCGCGAGCCGATCGGTAGAGCGCCAGACAATCTCCGCGGATCAAACATAGATCTCCGGCGGGGGTGGAGGAGGCGCCATTTCTTGCGGCGAGAGAGAAAGCTGAGTAAGTAAATGCTAGCCGGCGCGACCTGGCATCATCAGGATTTTATCTGGCCGGTAATTCCTTTCTATCGGTTCGGCGACGTTGGTAGAAGCGGCGGCGGCAGCGGCGGCGACACCAGCAAAAAGTCAATTTATTCAGGCTCGCGTGCAGCTTCGCCGTTGATAAATGTCCCTTTTCCGATCCGCCGGATTTATTCTCTGTCCGCAACATGTTGCCACGACGAAGATCGTCCATTCCGAGGGAAATGAAACCACCCCCGCGGATTCCGCGGCGAGGAATCGCGGACGCGGCGCGCGGGTCAGTTGCGATTTCGAGATTCTAAGGATCGTCCCGCTCTCTCTCTCTCTTTCTCTCTCTCTCTCTCTCTCTTTCTCTCTCTCTCTTTCTCTCTATCTGTATGTGTGTGCGCGCGTGTATCCTCCCTTTTTTCAGTTGGATTCGACGAGGTGGTTGGTTCGATTCGAATCCCCCAGAGCATGTCTCTTTTCAGAGAACCGACGGGCGTCGCTTTATCTCCGGACGTCATCAGGGTCATTCGAACAAAGATCAGCCGCGGAGAGCTTACACCGCTCCCGTATACCGAGTTACATTCGTCATTCCGTAGGGTGGCGGGTCCGGAGCGGGCTCTGCCTCCCGCCCCCCGGCTGCCACCCCCTCGGCCCCTTTTCAATCTCGTGGCTTCTCCGCAATTTATACGCGACCGGGCGAACCTATCGCGATCCCGCCAACAAAACAGGCACATGTATTACCAGACTTGTCTATCAGAAGTTGGATAAGGCCGGCTGGCGCGACCTGGCATCATCAGGATCTTATCTGTCGCCGGTAATCTTGCTCCATCGGTACCGTATCCTGGTCCCGTGCGCGTGTCATACATCACCGGTCCGCAGACGCTGTATATGTATATATATATATATATATATATATAATATATCTATATCTATATATTTATGTCTATATATCTATATACATACAGGGTGTTACGCCTAACTGAGAACAGTGAAACATCTCGGACTAGATCGAAGCTACGAAAACAATGTTTATAGAAGAAGTGTTCGGTATAAAGAGATGTTTTAGATAGTATCAATAATTTTTTTATTGACATAATAGCGAATGATATTTCAAGGTCAAGCTGACTTTTTTAAATGGGACCATACATTTTTGTAGTCATATTACGATAGCTGGTTTCGATACGAATACAATGTTGTATTATTTCTTTGTACTCTATTATTAGTTTATCGTTGTATTATTTCTATATCTCTTTATACTGAACACTTTTTTTGCATAAACATTGTTTTCGTAGCTTCGTTCCATTCCGAGATATTTCACTGTTCTCAGTTTGGCGTAACACCCTGTATATCTATATATCTATATGTATATCTATATAACCGGGACCTGACGTTTAGCTTTTTGCGAGAGCGTCAGCGGGAACATACGTACGCACACGTGCACGTACACGCGCGAACCCTTGCGCTGCTGCTTCGATCCGGCCTCGAGTGCCGGGAACTACCCCTTACAGGCTCGATCAGCGGCGAGCCGATCGAGTGCACTTGCTATGTCTAAATATTATCCGGCGATCGGAAAGATCACGCAAGATCCGTGTCTTCCGCGGGAAGACGTTTCGACGGAGCGATGCAGGAGCGACGAGAAGAACGGGGGAGGGGGAGACGGTGGGGTAGAAATTAAGCGGTACAGTAAATTCTCCCTGCAGTAAACTGTCCCGCAGGTCTCGAATGATCGTAACACAGTAATGTCTCCCTAACTGACGCTCGGATTGTCCACGAAAATGGACAATTTGGGAGAAGGATATATTCGAGTCTTGCAGCTCGTTTTTATAGTTGTCGACACTTCGTAACTATTGGGTTGGCAACTAAGTAATTGCCGATTTGTTCAATGAAGTAAAAAATTTCTTTTTGCTTGGAACGAAGTTTAATCTGTAATGTATTTTCCATTTTGTTCGATGACCTTTTGCCGTCTCTCTGACAGCTTGAAAATTCCACGCTCGTAGAAAGTCTGATCCTTTTCGGCCGAAAACTGAGTTAAGTGAGATTTTACAGCGTCATCGTCGTTAAAAGTTTTACCACGAAGGGAGTTGTCCAGGGATCGAAATAAGTTGTAATCCGATGGCGCGAGATCAGGGCTATACGGTGGGTGTAACATCGATTCCCAACCAATATCCATCAATTTTTGCCGAGTGGACAAAGACGTGTGCGGCCTAGCATTGTTCTGCTGGAAAATGACACCTTTACGATCGACCAATTCTGCTCGCTTTTCCTTGACCGTTGCATTCAATTTGTCCAGTTGCTAACATTCACGGATAATAAAAAGTAACATAATAATAATAATAATAATAATTTTATAATATAACATTTACGGATATCATAAAAATGGGAGTGAGAGCGCATCTATAACTGAAATCGGCAATTACTTAGTTGCCAACCCAATAATAAAGACTTTACAAATTCCAAATAAATTCGGACTTCTCGCTTTCGTGAGGCAGTACGTACCAGTTGGTATTATTACTGCTCGGTAGGCTCAGCGTTAATAAAGAGGACAAATAAAGATACCAATGTCAGAGCGTAGGCTTCGAATGTTGCATGTGGGAATAGATATATCTCATATATCATATAACATAATATAACATAATATAACATAATAATAATAATAATTTTATAATATAACATTTACGGATATCATAAAAATGGGAGTGAGAGCGCATCTATAACTGAAATCGGCAATTACTTAGTTGCCAACCCAATAATAAAGACTTTACAAATTCCAAATAAATTCGGACTTCTCGCTTTCGTGAGGCAGTACGTGCCAGTTGGTATTATTACTGCTCGGTAGGCTCAGCGTTAATAAAGAGGACAAATAAAGATACCAATGTCAGAGCGTAGGCTTCGAATGTTGCATGTGGGAATAGATATATCTCATATATCATATAACATAATTTAACATAATATAACATAATAATAATAATAATAATTTTATAATATAACATTCACGGATATCATAAAAATGGGAGTGAGAGCGCATCTATAACTGAAATCGGCAATTACTTAGTTTCCAACCCAATATAAAAACGAATCGCAAGGCTCGAATAATCGCGTCTCCTCTTCCCAAGTCGTCCATTTTTGCGGACAATCTCTGCGTGAATTAGGAAGAATTTACTGTAATCGTAATAACATCGAACAATCTTCCCAAATTGTCCATTCTGGTGCAGAATCCGAGCGCGAATCGGGGAGAATTCATTGTGCACGGATAGCGAATGAAAGAAGAGAGAAGAAATGCGTACAGAGGAAGGTAGAAAGGCGAACAGGAAATATGCTTATAAATTGTCAGAATTGTGTGCGACGGCGACAGATTTTTGTTTCGATTATATTTCGAGTCTGAAAGGAGTCGTTCACGTTGAAATCGATACGATCACAGGAGCAGAACGTCGAGTCCCCGCGGTTATAACCGAGCATGGAACGGATATTATGGCGGCATAAAGTTCGGTTTAGTAGAGCTTCCCTCGGTCGCGGATGCATCGAGAACGTGTGAAAATTTCAGTCGGTTCTTTAGTGCCGACTTTCGGGCCGGCGGAAGCCAGCGCGCGGATCGGCGACGAATCGAGCGAGAAAGGTATATCGATTAATTAATTGGCTGCCAGTTTTAGAAGGCGGTCCTGTCACAATCGTGCGAATTAATCGGAAAAATTTCGTCTGGCCGCGAGAGAGAGAGAGAGAGAGAGAGAGAGAGAGAGAGAGCTTCGACGTTCGATCGGGCCCCGGTGCGTGTCGCCAATCAAAATTCAAAGGCTTTCGCGTGTGTAAACTGCGGGGCGGGGGAGGGACGAGCGAGGCGAATCGAATCAGTCGAGTGTCCAATGCCGGGCATAAAGTGACCCGGGTATGGTAATCGAAATGGGAACACGTCCGCGCCGTATCCGAGCGTGAAAAGTGTGAAGGATGCTGCCTCAAGCGGATTTCGTAGCGATGTTTCGTGATTGCGCATCGATTTTTCGCAGCGGGTCGTGGGTGGCGGGCGGCCGGTGAGCGCGCGGAGGGTGCACGGGGGTGGCAGGGGAGTTTTATTTGAAGAGCGACACCAGTGCCGGCTGTAAATTTCACGAGGGCCTCTCCCCGGCCGACTTCTCTCTCCCTCTCTCTCTCTCTCTCTCTCTCGCTCGCTCTCTCTCTCCGGCAAATAAACAGCTCCGTTAAATAAATGCACCGTTTGCGTATTAATCCCACACACGTGACGACTGCATTACGGCTTTCCGTAAATTTACTGTGCTGTACAGAGAAACCGGGGGAAATTCGACCCGACGCCGGAACCGTTATCGAAAATATTCCCCTGTATCGATTTCCGCCGGCCTGACGTAATTGTGTCACCGGGCAAAGTGGAATCAATTTTATTCCGCCGTTCTTCCCTTCGCCGGCAGGTTCAACCCTGCAACCCCGGCGCGGCATCCGTGCGTAGGGGATGCTCGCCTAATTCGTGCTGATATCTGCCGAATCGTTGCGTCTCCTACGTTTCTTTCAATCTGTTGCGTATTAGTAGAATACAGTTAGGCAGTTGTAATTATAAGTAGATCGCGAATTTTACGATCAAAATTGTATGATAAAAATGCGTGGATCGTATCGAGAACGGTAAAAACATTTCAAGAATTCTAAGGTATTGTTGTATTATTCCGAACCTCTCGAAACGATCAGGAACAGAAATAGGTGTGTATGTAGCTGAAGAATCTTGCAGTTTGTCTCTCGTTTAGCTCGGTCATGTCTAAAAACTAATTAGAAGATTCGACAACCATAATAGAACGAACCAGAATCGACAGAACACTATGAATAAGGAAAGCGAAAGGAAAAACTTCTGCTCTTGTATTTGTATACAGTAAATTCTCCCTAATTGACCGTCAGCTTGGACACAAAAATGGACAATTTGGGAAGAGGCGATACGATTATTCTAGTCTTGCGACTCGTTTTTATGGTTACCGATTGTCGAGCAAGCCTCCTCTTCCCAAATTGTCCATTTTATTTACTTATACAACTCAGCTGCTTTGCAAATAAGGACACTTCGATTCAATATTCTATATATTTTAACAGTTCAACAAATATGTTATTAATGAACATGAATTTTATTTTGTTCTTTTGAGCAAGACTAAAATTCTGTTCCGTGTCATCAATATTTAAACGCTCAAATTGATATAGATATACGATAAATATAAATTAATATAAATTTTTTTAATCGCTGCAACCGCGAAGAAAATGATACGGCAACGAGGTTAATTTATTTTAAATGTTCGGATTCCAGAATCTATGTGTATATATAGATATATAATATATATATATATTAATAATAATATTAATTATAATAATAATATAATAATATAATAATAATAATATTAATTATATATATATATATATATATATATATATATATATATAGATTCTGAAATCTGAATGTTTAAAATAAATTACTTTAAAATAAAACACTCTCCGTGTTTTGGAAAGATTCCAACGCAACACTTTCAGGGTTCGGTGCATAAATTACGATTACAGAATGTCCACGTTCGTAAGAAAGCTTCGCGTTCCCTAGTGGCTCGCGGATTGGCAAGGTTCAGCGTGCAGAAAAATTCGCCGGGGTCGCGGGAGACCCCGCGGCACCGTAAGAGGGTTAACAATCGCGGGACAAGGTAATTACGCGCCGGATTTGCCCCGCGCGCGAATAATTGCCCTCCCGTACCGCACGGTAATATTTATTCACCACGACAGTAGAATGATTAACACATTTTTTTTTTTTCGCGGACATACACATATCCCGCAAATGGACCTCGTCGGTTCCCCTCTGCCTCCGGTTCCCCGAAGCTTGCGCTTCAGCATTTTCGACTGAATGCCCCGCCAAAATAGAAGGGGGAACACGTTCGCGTCATCTCGCGCCAAATTAGGAGGCCGAAATTTGTTCCGTCGTGATTAAAACGTCCCTCGCGATTCTTCCATTTCTTTCTTTTTTTCCTTTTTTTTTTCTTCTCTTTTTTCTTTTTGCCTCTGCGCCGTATGCGCGCTCGGTTCGCCTCTCGCGGCCGAATTTGCGGTGCTCCACCCTCGCGATTCGCACAGATCTCCGCGAGAATCCAGGCTTTCGATTCTCCATCGATGAATATTCCCTGTCGAGGTTCGCGCGGAACAACGCGCGCGTGTAATTTCCAGCTGAAATTAAATTAACCCTTCGATGGCCAACAGATGAATCCCTTTTCATCCCTTGTCTCGTGATTCATCGCAATACCGATTGGAGAACTTCTTTGACGTTAACAGAAGGAAAGAAGAATTAATATTTACAGCAATATTTACTGTAATATTTAATGCAATATTTACTATGATGTTTACTGTAATATTTACCGCGATATTTCGCTGAATTCCTGCCGCACACGGCCGCCATTTTGCGAGACCCGAATCTATTTTCCACGTTATTCCCGGTTCACGAGGAAACGGTTACCTCTACGCAGATTTAAGACGACGTTTCTCTTTAGAACGAACAAACCGAATCCTGTAACGAGGTCTACGAAAACCGAGCCGCGGTCGCGAAAATCGCTTAAAATTGACGGCTCTGAATTGGACAACCTTCTTAAAAGACCGCGCGCCGCGGTCGTCGCGCCCGGGTTCGTACAAGAAAAACCATCGAAAAAGCAAGGAGTCCGCGCGTAATTTTCGGAAAAAAAGCATCGAAATTCCTCTTCGTCTCTCTGGCTCGAACCCGGCTGAAAATTCGATCTCGTTCCCGGCCGTTCCCGCCGGGAACGTTTTATTTATATAATGACTCGGCCCGTAGGATCAAATTAAATAGCTCGCTTTTACTGCGCGGAACGACCGGGCTTTCGGGTAAATATTAATCAACCGGTGGATATTCCCGTTCTGCAAACGACTAACGCACAATTGAAAACCAGGCCGCCGAATATAATATTGCAAAATACGCGACCGGTTATCTATGGGCCGGCTTTTATTTTATTTATCCTCGCACTTGGAGCCTCCCTCCTCCCGAGAGAGAGAGAGAGAGAGAGAGAGTGAGAGAGATATGGAGCCTACCTCTCCCCGAGAGAGAGAGAAAGAGAGAGAGATATGTGGAGCCTGCCTCTCCCCGAGAGAGAGAGAGAGAGGGAGTGGGAAATGGAGCCTTCCTCTCCCCGAGAGAAAGAGAGAGAGAGAGATAGAGAGATGGAGCCTGCCTCTCCCTGAGAGAGAGAGAGAGAGGGAGGTAGATGGAGCCTTCCTCTTCCCGAGAGAGAGAGAGAGAGAGAGAGAGATGGAGGCTTCCTCTCCCCGAGAGAGAGAGAGAGAGAGAGATGGAGGCTTCCTCTCCCTGAGAGAGAGAGAGAGAGAGAGAGATGGAGCCTGCCTCTCCCTGAGAGAGAGAGAGAGAGAGAGATGGAGCCTGCCTCTCCCTGAGAGAGAGAGAGAGAGAGAGAGAGAGAGAGAGAGAGATGGAGCCTTCCTCTCCCCGAGAAAGGGAAAGAGATGGAGCCTGCCTCTCCCTGAGAGAGAGAAAGAGAGAGAGAGAGAGAGCGAGAGGGGGGAGAGTGGAGAGCAGCACGGTCCAGAAAGTTTGATTTTTGGCAACGTGGAAACCGCCTTCGCCACGTACAGCGCTTATTTCCTTCCCTTTTCAGTACCTTCTGGCACTTTTCCCTGCCAACGTCCAACTTCGTCCGACCACATATGTGCAAGGCACCCTATTCCACGAATAGGTAGACACATTGCATCTGTCTCGTAACGCCCGGGGGGATGTACGCTCGGATATCGGGGGGGGCTACGCTACGCTCGGAAATCTATAGATCGCGCGGCTAGACCAAACAGGAGGAGGACCAAAAAAAAAAAAGAAAAAAGATCGCCGTCGCTCTCTCTGTTCAACTTCCAAAAACTCTCCGCTATCCGTCGAACTTTCCATGGTGTTTCCGCGCAACGTTTGCCAGACGTGTCTTCTCTCGGACGTGTACCGTCCGCTACCCCTAACCGAAGAACGAAATACACAGCCGCCTCTTCGGACGGAAACGCGTCGTTGGCTCGCGGATTATTCGGCTATATATTCGTCGGGGGTGGGCGAGGGGGGTGGGAGAGTTTCGATAACGAAACGCGTCGAAGCTGGATAATAAAGAAATCTAGAAAACCGGTCGGGGCCCGCGGCCGCCGTCGATCGGCCACTTTTTCCTGGCACCCTTCCCTGTGTCGGATCGAAACCGTTGAATGGCGGGCCGGCGGGTCTATCTCGCGGCGTGCCAGCCATCCACGTCCGCGGATACGGGACAAAGTGATAAAGCTAGATGCCGGATAGACTTTGTCGGACGTCGAATATTCCGCCGGAATTGAATGGCCGCGCTGTCGATGGTTATCGGCCCGACTGGGCTCGGGCTCAATGGAGGGAAAGGGCGAGAGAGAGAGAGAGAGAGAGAGAGAGAGAGAGGGGGAGAGAGAGAAAGAGAGAAGCGGTCTCTGCTAGGTTTTCGCGACGAACCGCGAACCAGCTGCTACCAAAGGCGAAATGAACGGACGCCGAGCCCCGGAACTCTTCGATATCGAGCCGTGGGTGCACACGGGAGGACAAAGAACAAGGGAGGGTTTCCATCGATCCTCGGGCCTCGCATACCAATTCGAACGGAGAAAGGCTTCTCCTGCCTAGCGCGAGAAGCTATAATTAAGCAACAGGTTGCGGTGGCTTCTTCGCGGAGGATTTATGAGCGGACGGGCCCGATCAACGGAAAGGGACGCGGATTTTATTCGACGGGTAAAGCTGGATCGGCCGGTCGCTAGATCGATCAACGACGCCCCCCGTGATCAATAACGCGGAAAGAGTTCCTTGCCAGTCGACCGAAGGTGACTTTAACGACCGTTCCCGGAAACGATTCCTCGAGACCTTATTCCTGGAAGATTAAAGGACGGAGGGACGGTAGATGTTAATGGAACGCCGATGGTACGCGGACCTCTTGCTTTTTTTCTTCCGCCGGCTGCTCTCGCCGTGATCTACGCGGCCTCTGAGACTAACGGCGAGATATCTCGTCTCGAGATACAGTAATGTCTCTCTAATTGACGCTCGGATTGTCCACAAGAATGGACAATTTGGGGAGAGGAGCCTAGCGAGTTCGAGCCTTGCGACTCGTTTTTATAGTTGCCGATTTTTAACAGTTATAAAAATGAGTCGCGAGGCTCGAGTAAATCATATATCCTTTTCCCAAATTGTCCATTTTTGTGGACAATCTGAGCGTCAGTTAGGGAGACATTACTGTATCTCGCGCTGTAGAATTTAGTTGACGAGAGCAACGATGCTGAACTGGGATATCATTGTTGGTGATTGTAGGAACCCGATCAAATTCGGCGTTATCAACAGCAATTATCGTTGTTATTACTATTATTAATATACGGGTGAGAAGTCTTTATATATGTATACGTATATTATCACAATTATCATATTTAACAATTATCGTTGTTATTACTATTATTAATATACGGGTGAGAAGTCTTTATATATGTATACATATATTATCACAATTATCATATTATAACAATTATCGTTGTTATTACTATTATTAATATACCGGTAAGAAGTCTTTATGTATGTGTATTCATTGATAATTACAATAATCGCTTGTGTGGGAAACTAGGAAAGATAGTCGGATCAACGAAAATTCTATTTATACGATGGGGTGCACTTGCTTTTTTTCTTTTCAATTAAATCGATCGGGTGAGGAGAGAACTATTTTGGAAAAGAGATATTACTAAACTGTCGACCTTATGCAAAATAAGAACTGTCTGCATCAGTTGCAGACCATTTTTCCTTCCTTAAATAATTTTAATAAGTTGAAACTAACACATCCAACATACTTAATTTCGTTCCATCTTTTCTCTGCTTTATATTGACTGAAATGCTCTTTCTTTTTAATTTTGCTGTTACCTGGAACGAAAATTTAAAAAATGCCTCTCCCAGATATACACATAATATTGTATCTTACCGAGATCTACAAAAGGCATTTTTTAAGTTTCCGTTCCATCTCGGACAAAAAAGTCAGAAAACAAAGATTTCCAATTTTTTCATTTCACTCCAAGCAACAGCAAAATGAAAGAAAAGCCTCTGCAGCCATCGTCCAGTAGACCAGTCCTTCTATCATCACCTAACAAAAAATTCAAGTCATTTAGCTCGGTTTGGAAAAATTGCTCGCGTTTTAAACGATGTACGAACACATTCGTGCGCGCCACAAGTACATCGGCCCCGGTCGCACACTCCTGTGTCCACGATCGCGGAACACGTCGAAGCGACGGTCCGTCGTTCCAATTACAGGAATCGTTGACGCGATCACCGAAATCATTGCAGCTCGCAGGCCTGAGGATCACGGCCAATTTGCGTATCGGGTTGATGCGTTGTTACAGGACGTGCGGTCGAACTGGAGCGCGATAGGCGTTCGGCGGTGCCGTTCTTTCGTTCGTCGGGCTCGGTTTTGCCTCGTCCCCCTCGTGCAGAGCGACGCGGGCGGCGGGCATAACGATCAGGGAGGAATCCAGAGAACCGTAGAAATCGTCGATCCTCTCGAATCGGGCCGCCTATTCTTGGCCGACGATTCGCCAGCCCCAATTTCGCATCGATGGAAACTATCGGCGGGAGAGCTTTTCGAAGGAAAGAAAAGGAGCCTCCGCTTCGCCCCGCGCTCGGCTCGGTGCGGCGCGGCGCGGCGCGGCGCTACGGAGAGGGTTGATTCACCGCAAAGAGGTCCTCTCAATCTGCAGTCGATTTTCCCGTGCACCGACCCAATTTCGAGGCCGGTGCGGCCAATTTAACCCGCGTCCGCCTCTGTCCTCCGTATCGTCCCGGTCGAATTGTCAGGACGCCGTCCTTTCTCGCGAAATAACGACCGAAACCGATTTTTCAAACCTTCGACGGCCACCGTGTTTGCCCCTGGTGCCGAAAAACAAGCGTTCGACCACCTTGTTCCCGACCCAAGATGTCCCCCGCATTCAATTGACCGTGGCGCACGAGTTACTGTGCCACCACCCCCTGTATTCGCGTGACGAGACGAGACGAGACGGGAGGAGACGGGAGGAGAGACGGCTGCTCGGAATTACCATATTCCACTCGGCGCTACGTGTTCCCCGGGCCGGGACGGGCCGGGCCGAGGGTTTGGCCCAGATTCTGCTTGCCGACTTAATAAACAGAGCCTTTAGCCGGCACGCGTATTCCACGCAGCGGCGGTCTCCGTCCCCCGCGCCCCGAAATCTGGTAATCCTTTATGAGATTGCCAGGAGCCCCGTCGCCGCCTCTTCGTCATCGACAGGTATAAAACAAGGCCAGGAAAAATTCGGGACGAGCCGGGCCCCTTTGTTACGGGAATAAGGAAACATATTCCCCCGCGGATAAATATAGCCGGCCTGAATAGAATTAGCATAATCCACTTGCTGCCGGACTACGCCAGCCCCAGAACCCGCATTCGCCGTCTTTAATAAGCCCTCGGACTCGTGTCGTGTATTAAAATCGTCCCAGCGCGGGCATTACGCTCTCTACGAGTCGTCTCGAACACAACGCTGGCGAGAATTTTTTAACATTTCGTGTTTTACGATTGTTCGCATTTTAAGGACTTTTTTATAGTCTCCATAAATACGGTCCTTCGTCGTTTTTATAAAACAACGCGGTTACTTTTGGTTGCTAGATTTAGTGTTATATAGGATTTCCCGAAAATGTCACGCGATCTGGAAATAGAGGGTTCCTGAAGTCATTCGAAGCAACTTTTTCCTTTACAAAAATGTTCTCCGAGGCATCGTTAACGAGTTATTAACGAAAAACCAGTGACCAATGAGAGGCGAGCTCCGCTGGCGCGTGGCGGCACAGCCAAGGAGCGCGCGAAGCCCAGCTCCGCCCAGTTCACTCGGCCCGCCTCGCGCCAGCCGAGCTCGCCTCTCGTTGGTCACGGTTTTTCGTTAATAACTCGTAAACGAAGCCGCGGATTGCATTTTCGCTAAGGAAAAAGTTGCTTCAAATGACTTGAAGAACCTCTCATTTCCCGGAAGTACCATAATTTTGGATCATCCTGTATAATTAGAGAAATGAATAACCTATTCCGCTCTACAGTCAATCTACGCCAGTAAATTGTACGTTCACAATTGCTAGAGTTAAAAATTATATATATTAATAATATATATAATATAATAATATTATATTATATATATATTATAATATATAATATAATATATTATATATTATAATATATAATATAATAATATTATATATATATATATATATATATTAATCAAATAACCTTGACACGATGTCGCCACTTCCGAGGGTTCAACTAGGTTCATCCATGTTCTTCGCGCAAAACGTCCTTTCGTTCTCCAAATATGCGCATCCTCCGCGTCACGGTTTTACAATTGAACGAAATATTGTTTCAGGGTGAGGGGGCATGTTGATGTGCCGGCGGTTGCTGCTGATCGCAGCCGCGATCACGGCCTCGATCGAGGCTGGCTCCGCTAGTTACCATCCTGGAATCTCATCGGACTACGCCGGATACCCTGGTTTCGCGGCCTATCCGGGCCTGACGTCTTCAGAGTCCGCGTCCAGCGCCACTATCACGCCGGCCTCCTACTTGGACAATGTTGCTGTCTGCAGGTACCAAACACTGCTCGTTGAACGACGAACATTGTGTCTTTGTTAGCTGCTAACGTATCCATACTTAAGATTGCTCTTCGAGTCCGGTGTTTAAGAACGCATCTGGCTCGAACTTCGATTCACAGGATCAATGGTGAACTCGTAGAATCGTTCTTGAAGCTATTTAATTGATGACACTGGAATTAGAAAATTTACCATAGGAAATATTAGGAAATATTATTATTTTGTATTCAAGAAATGGTCAACGTGTCAACTGGTTTTAATTAGAACAGAATAATAAAAATATATATATCGTCCTAAAATTATGATACTTGCGAGAAATAATGAGTTCCTGAGCTCATTTAAAGCAACTTTTTCCTTAGCGAAAATGCAATCCGCGGCTTCGTTTACGAGTTATTAACGAAAAACAGTGGCCAATCAGGGGCGAGCTCGGTTGGCGCGAGGCGACCAAGCCAACGAGCGGACGCAGCCCATTGGTCACGGTTTTTCGTTAATAACTCGTAAACGGAGCCGCGGATTGAATTTTCGCTAAGGAAAAAGTTGCTTCAAATGACCTGTAGGAACTGATGGTTACAAGACAAAAGATTTATCGCAAGTTTCAGTTTCACGTGTTGCGGAAGAATAGCCGTTTCACGGTTTACATACTTGCGTCTCGTTCGCAGGCCATCCGAGTACCTGTGCGACACCGGAAACTGCATCGCCCAGGACAAATACTGCGACGGCGAAAATGACTGCGGCGACAAGTCCGACGAGCCGAAATATTGCACCCGTGAGTCTACCAATAAATTCTTACGAATTCGATAGCCCGGGAAATTTGAACGCGTGCGCTGTGGAGGCTTCACGGGCGATTTCGTCGGAGCTAGTAGTCGGGCCGATCGAAGGGATTGGCTAGCGACGGGTTCGAGTGACTCGCGAGCAAGTTCGACGTTCGATCGATCGCGTTCACAGCATCTCGGAAAGTTAAAAATAAGCTCGCTCGTTCGCTCGAATTCAGACCGCGTAGGATTCCTCGAAGCATTGTCCGATGGAAACCGCGGCACAATTTTCCGAGAAGGGAAATTGCATTTTCTTCCAGCTTGTCCGTAGCAATTAGCTTGGTCCCGACAGCGGTCGATCTGCTCCGACGACAATGGCAGGTGATCGGCCACTGCTCGAGATTAGGGTCGCGAGAGATTCGATGGGTTTTCAGCGTGCAACAGAACCCTGTACGGCGACGTGGGCAGAACCTACTGGGTGGAAGTCCGCCGGCCGAGGGAGGATCGACTGCCATTCTTATGTCATCTCAACTTCACTGCCGCCGGGTCCGACCTCGGAGACCTAGTTCAGGTGGGACAAGAAAGCAGCTTGATCCTCGTAGAAAATAAATGCTGACTCCCTTCGCCAGTGGAGAGGGGGAGGGGGCCCTGTCACAGGCCAGACAAAGCCTCCAGACTCGGATAATCATTTTTTCCCCTCCTCGTGCCACGTCGCTCCTGTTTCCGTGAGAACACCTTGTCTCCCGAAATTGCACTTGTAAGTTTGTTTAACCCGGTGTCCCTCTCCTCTCTTCCTCCCCCTTCACCGCCCCCTTGCTCCTCGCGCAACGATTAATCAGTTCTATCGGGTAGCCGCAGAGATTCTTCGAGGAACATTTCCTCCCCGCGCTGCTTCTTGCAAACTTGTGCTCCTCGGCTCTTTTTCCACGTGTCCCGGCCCCTTTAATCACGGCAACCGCCTAACAATCTCGCTCCCAAGTTCTTTCGCGGCGGTCTATACCGTTCGGTATTTCGGTTACGGTAATACACCGCCGTTTGCCGTGACACTCTGGAACTTTGTCCCACCTCCTGTATATCCTGCTTCCCTACCACGAACAAGAATCCTTGAATCCTGGATGTAGTAGACGCTGTAATAGAAAGTTGTAACTTCGGTAAATCTAACCAACTAAGATATATCTGGTTTGTGTTAGACATCTTGACTATGGTAATACACTCCTGTTTATTTGCTCGCTGTAACTTTATCCTTGCCTCAAAGATCCTGCTCCTCCGCTATAAAAACAAGACGCTTGAATCCTAAATGTAGACCAAGTCCAGCGAAGCTACCAATCGACTGAGATATCCGTGATCCGCAGCTGACGTTCGATAAATTCATGGTGGGCCGGTTCACGTCGTTCATGTCGGAAGGCTGTCCGGACGGGTATATGACCATCCGCGAAGAAGGTCGTCCTGCGACCGGAGGGCAATGGTGCGGCAGCGCGTGGGGCTACACGGTGTATTATAGCGAGACGCCTTCCATCAACTTGACTCTGTACATACTGCGACTGTCCGAGCAGGCAAGTAGCTAGGAGAGAGAGAGAGAGAGAGAGAACACTTTTTATTACACTAATGTCTCTCTAATTGACGCCCAGATTGCGCACAAAAATGGACAACATGGGAAGAGCAGATACGATTGGTCGAGCCTTGCAGCTCGTTTTTTATAGTTGTTGACAATTCGTGACTATAATTGCTCGTTTTTATAATTGTGGACAATTTATAACTATAATAATAAACCTCGCTATAGTCTCCTCTTCCCAAATTATCCAATTCAGTGGACAATCCGAGCGTCAGTAAGGGAGACATTACTGTACCCGGTCTTGATCGCTATGGAACCGTTACCGTTGCCCGTCTGCTCGCAGGGGAGTGGCTACAATTTCGACTTCAAGTTGTCGTACAAGTTCCTGAGACGCAGCGAGGCACATCTCAGATACGGGAACAGCAGCATGTCCACGTGGCGGGGTGAGCTGGTGAACGGCACGTACTGCGACCGCGTGCTCACCAAGTGCGACACCAGGGCCTGTCGGCTGCAGTCGCCCAATTATCCAGGTGTCTACCCCAGGAATGTCACCTGCTACTACCGGGTCGAGCAAAATCGCGCGCCGCCCGGCCATCGAGCGTTGCTCGCCGTCAGCCAACGGAACAGCCATAAGATCCACATCAAGGACCAGATCGCGAACTACGACAGAAGCCAGAGAATATTAAAGTAAGCCGCCGTGTGTTACCGTTCCTGCGCTGATCTTGAACACCGACCGATTAACCGGAGCTGTTTTTCAGAGTTTGGGATCAGTGCAACACGGCGCAAGATTACCTGACGGTGTACGACGGCGGCTCCACGTACGACAAAGTGTTGGTCAGACTGTGCGGAGGGGACGCGGTGCCGGATATCGTCAGCAGCCACAACACGATGCTCCTAGAGTTTCACACGTCGCCGTACGACTCGCCGTTTCATCATGTCCCCTTGTCTTTCCTGCCCGGTTTCGAGCTCGAGGTTCAGGTAATTGTTAGATCAAGAAACGCCGATAGCGATTCACTACGATCGCGTATGCGTTCCAGGTGCTGTTCGTGGACGAGAAGTCGAGAACGTTCGTGAAGGAGAACCACAACTGCGACTTTTATATATCCAGCGAGGACAGCTCGTCGGGCGTCCTGGAGAACCCCAAGCACTCGTTGCCCCCGAACACAACCTGCCGCTATCGCTTTCAGGGCAAGCCGAACGAGATAGTGTGGTTGTCCTTCATCAAATATTACGCGGCCAGCGCGGAAGCAGCCGCGAGCATCGACGTCGCGTCCAACTGTAACGCGACGCTGCTGATATGGGACGGCGACCACACGTTACATAAAGAGACACCTGTCCGGAAGGTAGTATCCTCTTCGTTTTGTTTCCGTCTCCGCGTGGAGATAACTTCGGCAGAAGTCTCACGTCAAGACTTTCCGTTCGCAGAACATCTCGTTGCTGGGACAGTTCTGCAAAGACGATACTCCCAGGCTCTGCGACCACAGCCTCCTGCGGAACGGTAGCCGTCACGCGAGACCGTGCAGCCTCGCGGAAAGCTACGTGTCCACCGGCAGAGCCCTGACCCTCGAGCACATTCTGCGCCAAGGAAGCGCGCTTTACCCGATCAGCTTCGTTCTGCGGTACGAGTTCGTGCACGAGGCGGTGCCCTGCAATCACGTGTTCGGTTCCGCGTCAGCTTCATCCACGTCTTCCACGTCCTCCTTGTCCCTGTCCTCCGCGAAGATCGGCAGATTCGCGTCGCCGAAAAGTGTATTCTTCTATGGACGCGGTGGTGCGCAGAACGTTAGCTGTGTGTATCGTTTCGAGGCCGAGCCGGACCACAGAATAGAACTGTCCATAACGAGAGCCTCGTTCGGAAGCAAAGGATGTTCCTCCTACGTGGATCCCCTGGTGAACCGATGGACCTGCGACCGGCGCTTCGACTCCGCCAAGTTCGGCAGCGCGGAGCTGGTCATCGCCGAGTACCCTTGGCAAGGAGTCGAATTGGTAGGCTTCTCCATCCGGGCGACAGCTTCTAGAAAATTGATTGTGATTTTAATTACCGATTCAAACTTTCAGGTTCGCGACTGCCTATGCTCAAACGTCACCGACAGGATCACTCTGAGAACCCTGACGTCGCACGTGGTCGAGGTCCGTTTCGCGGTGACCCTCATGAACGTCACACAGGATTATAGAGACTTCTTCTTCGAGGGAGAGTACCGTTTCGTCTCTCTAGGGGCCGACACGAGCGAGCAGGGCTGCTCGACCAAGCTGGAGGAACGACGGCTGCGTGGTACCAGCGGTGAAATCTCTCTGAGAAGTCCCCTGCCGAGGATCATTCCCGGCGTAGCCGCCGTCGAAGAGATCCTGACCAACACGGAGGACCTCACCGCGACCCAGTGTGTCAACGAGCCTTGGCTGATCGAGCCTGAGGACGCGCGCATCAATTTCCTATATTTAAGAACCGCGGGATACAGCATCACTCTGGACAACGTTGAAGATTGCACCACGCAGAATCGCATCGTTGTCTATTCGGCCTCGAACACGAAGGACCGCAGCGTGATATGCCCCGAGGGTGGCGTCGACACTGCCAGAACGGTCGACTTCTTCTCCGGCGGCTGGAACTATAGCGCCGTAGATGCCAGCGTCGCGATGGCCCAACATTCCAGGAGCTTCGTGGTCGAGTTCCTTCAGAGAGAACCAGGATTCTATGCCGTCACTTGGATGGCCATTTCGAAACGGTCTCCCAGCCCGAGCGTCAGCTCGAACGTCTTCACTATACTGCCACAGGAGGAATGTCCATACAGGTCAGACATTTCGGAATTTAGTAGAAAGCTTTATATACCTCTAATTAAATTTCGTATCATTGCTCCTTCCAGATGTCCAGAGATCCAGGCGTGCATCAGCTCGGTGTTGTGGTGCGACGGTATCCGTCACTGTCCTTCCGGATTCGACGAGGAGGAAGCCAACTGTTCGTACCGTTTCGGGGTGACTTTACTGTATGTGGCCGTGGGTGCCGGTGCCCTAGGAATATTTCTGATCCTTTTACTCGCCACTGGCTGCTTGAAGTACTGCCTCTACCGTCACAAAGCGCGCAAGAAAAAAAAGAACGTCGCCCTGAACGCCAATCACCTTCACGTGAATCATACTCATCACAACAATGGCCTGACGGGTAGTCGCCTGAGCGGACGCTACAACCTAGCCACGCCTCAGGAGATGTACCTGGACAATTACGGGAAGGATAGTATTTGTTGACAATACGCCATCGCCGATATCGAGACCACCGTGTGAATAATTAAGATTTTTAAATTACGCCTACCTCGCTGGCCTCTGGATCCACCAAAGACGGACGATCGACTGAGAGAGAGAGAGAGAGAGAGAGAGAGAGAGAGAAAGAGAGAGAGAGAGATGATCGATCGTTCCTGGCGCCGCAGCGCGCCGAAACCATGTACGCAATAATCGTATTCGAATACCATAGACCAATTCTCGAAGGCATTTAAAAACGAACGAGTCCGAGTCGTTTCGAGTTTTCAACGACGATCTACGCTTCGATCGGGAACCGTTGGTCGAATCTCGCGCACATTCGTATGGTAACACCACGAATGTTCAAGAGTATCTCAAGAGCGAAGACTAGATCCGGTCGGTGGAACGATCGTGTAAATGATTTTCCTGACGAAGACCCCGGTATCACGGTAGCTTTAGGGACACACGTGTTAGATTCAAAGTTGTGAGCGGGAAAAATTTAAACTACCGGAAAAGAGAAATGAAGGGGACGGAGAAGTAAAACGAGAGAAGCGAATGCAAGTATATGCTTTTAAAGAAAAAAAAACAAAAAAAAACGAAGTAGGAATCGTAATTTGCATCGAGAAAGAATTTTTATCAAGGGGGTCGGTTGCCGAAGAAATAGTGCCACAAACGTCCATGACCGGAAACGACGCAGAGAACAGATTTTTTGGCGGGAAGACGGTCGGTAATAACGCTGTTAACCATGTGACTTTCGAATCGCAAGTTCGTCGCAAAAAAACGAGACATCTGTGATTCACGTTGGAAATTGAAGTAAACAAGGCGCATGGGATCCGATATCATGAGAAGTATGTAAAAAAAGAAAAAAAAAACGGAGAAAAAAACAAGCAAAAAATAATTTCCACCAATGTCTGTCGCTTTTAAAGTCCATTTTACCGTATAATTTTATAACCGTCTTATCCGAACAATGGATAGTCGTATGCAAACTTTTTTATCGTAAGGATTTTACGACCAAAAGCGTTATCGTAAACCCTCCCGATCCATCATCGTGTTATCGAATCAATCGATGTGATCTGCGTCGATCCGTCGACAATTCCATCGTTTTTTGTAAGAGACACGCAGCCAACCATAATCGTTAACGCGGGAGCTTAGCGACGCCATTATCGATATTATAGGGGTTAGTTACGGAGGGATGAGATTTTATCGTTTGAATTTTATTACCGAAGATGTTGTTTATTACTGAACATGTTATGACCATATTTTCATTGAAATTATTTGAAAAACGTTGATTAAAGGCTCCGAACGGTGTGTTCGAAACGAATACGTACCCGTGTCTACTTCAGAACAAAATGAGCTCTAGGAACACCGAGAAAGTCCGGGCACCGGGATCCCTATGCTCCTGCATTAACCATGAACTTAACCTATACAGATTTCATAAGTGCATAACGTTATCAAAGATGATATAACATATAGATAAAGATCACGCATATAACCTAGGTTTGATATCGATGCGCGAGGCTTGTGACTGGGACGTAGAGATTGATGTATACTAGTTGGTTATCGTTTAAGTTTAAACGAACGTGAATACGAGAGGTATGCGCGAGGGCGGACAAAAAAAGACGATGAGAAACGCCGCACCATTGTAACCCCTCCTCCATCCACCCCCCCCCCCCTGTTACGAAAGTGTTAACTACTAAAAAGCCATCGTTTCACGAGCGCGGAACCACAGTGAGAACGGGAGAATGAAAGGGAAAAAGAGAGAAAATAGAGTGAGAGAGAGGGAGAGAAAGGGAATGAACGAGAGAGAGAGAAGGAGACATATGTAGAAGAGAGAGGATTCACGTCACGTCATACATTACATACTACATACATGAGTACATACACACAAGTATGGTAACAAGCGCGTATAACTTACGTCTGTATGCTGTGATAGAAGTAAGCGTATCAACAATCGGAAATAAATTTCTCGCGTGAAATTGCTTTCGATGGTGTCCAAAACCCCCAGCATCCTCTTATTCGAATTAATTAGACGTCGCGATCGTTCATGAATATTTATCGATGATCCTATCTCGGCTCGATTGGCTACGTCACAGGAGTTCCTGTTTCGCGAATATACATACACATGTGGACCGCGTCTGAAAACTCGCAGTGTTGACACATTAAAGTGCAAGCACATATTTGAAACGCGGCGATGTTTCGTAAGGTCGCATTTCCGTTTCTATCTGCGTTTTTAATTGAGATCCGGTGAAGCGAGAAAAGGTATCCGGGAAAAAGGGGCCATATTTGTTCCCTTTTTGGCTGACCTTCTGACCTAACGAGCGTATTCAATTCGCTGAACCTTCAGTCTCATTTAAACCGTCTCTCGGTATCTGGTGGTTTTTAAGGACACGCGTTTGAAAAACCCGATGTCGGTCAACCATGAATATATCCCGGCCCAAATGAAACGTTCGATGTGGGTCAGTGGCGCCAGCAACATTTTATTCGAGCTTACTTGAAACGTTTCCTCTATGAAACTCTGTCGTCCTTCTTCTTTTACCTTCGTCTCCGCATTCTTGTCCCGATCCGGAACGTTAAACGCCTTATTTTTTTTTTGTCTGTTCTTGGTTCGGTGTCTCTTGCGAACACGTTGAATTTTCTGATTACGGTGATATCGAAAGCACTCGCAGGAATTGGCCCCTGGCGACAAGTGCAAGATACATAATCGGAATAATTTCGGTCCGCCAATCAATCAAAGGAAAGCTCATCAAAATACAACAGGTAGCGAGTGGAATTCTAAACAAACCACAATCGCGGTTCCATAGTTCCGAGTGTTCAGTCATCGGAATAGAATATGGATGATGGTCACCGAGGAGCTCGTCCATGATCCATCCATATTCTAGTTGTAATTTAAGTTCTCTCCCGTTGGATCCTCGTGAATCCATAGCATCCGCTTTGTCTTCGGAGTTTCGTCAATTATAAACAAACATCCCTTGATCAATTCATAAATATTAATACGTCATAGCAGACAGACAAAAGTCCTTCGATAACCGACAATTCTGTATTTCACTATTTTTTCCCCCGTCGTCTGTGTGGTACTTCCTCGATCAAATGGTTATTACGTTCGATATCAGCGTTTATATATAATTAACATTTTAGCTAATTGTTAATTTAGTTGCGCCATCTACGGAAGAATGTTCAAGCTGCTCGCCGTTCGATACCTTCTTTCTATTATTTGGGTAATATACCACAATTTCTAATCGCAGACTCGAATTAGGGATTTGAATAATTTCTAAATAAGTAACAATATCTGCGACCCGTAATCAATGTGAAAAAGTTTATTAACAAAAGCTTTTATATTATAACAACAGCAAGTCAATGCCAGACAGTGTTCTGTAAATAGAATTGAAACTCGACGACAGGATGTGTGTACATTCGCTATGTTGACTCGAACATTCCAACCCCCAGGAGTAAATTTCTTCGGGAAAAATGCAACGTCAAAACGGGCGTGTTTTTGGTCGCAAAAGTCCTGAGAAGGTAGGTTTCCGCGTTCGTTTTCACGTCCGGGTTGTGTGACACGTTCACGTCCTCTAAACTCATCTCCTCCGCAAGCTTGGTGAAGTCCCACAATTTAATCGTACTGTCCAACGACCCTGTGGATGATCGAAGTTACATACGTTTCTGCTCTGCGATAGATTGGAATTTAGCAATCGTCGATACCAACCCGAGACCAGTATATTACCGTCCCTGCTGAACGACAAACAGTGAACGGTACCGGTATGGTTCGACAGGGCAGCGACGAGATGACCGTGCGCCAAGTCCCAAACTAAAACCCGATGGTCTGCCCCAGCTGACGCTAGAAATCGACCTTCTGCGGAAAAAGCAAGGGAGTAAATCGGAGCTTTGTGCCCGGTCATTAATCTCACTTGGCTACCGGTGACGCAGTCCCATAATCTTACTGTCATATCGCTGGAGCCTGTCGCTACGTAGTTCGAATTTGGATGAAATTGTACCACCTGGAAAAAATTCCGAATTTCAGAAAACGTTCAGTCTAACAGAAATTAGCGTCAACAATCAACGCACGTCTACATCCGAGTAATGACCAGCAAATATTCGTAGAGGTTGATGCGAATCGGTCGCCCAGAGTCTGGCAGTTTTGTCGTGTGAGGATGTCGCGAAGTAATAACCATGAGACGAGAATCTCACGCACCATACTGGGAACAAGTGTCCCTTGTAGCAAACGACGCATGTCCACGTATGCAAGGACCACAGTCTAACTGTAATATAATGTAATGTAACATTTTGTCGAGCAATTACAGACGTATGAAACACGATGTACCTGTGCTATCTTCCGAGGATGAAAGAAGAAGATTCCTATCCGGACTAAACGATAAACTATATACGGGACCATTATGCCCGAATAAAGACCTCGCTGTTTCCGCTGTACGGTCGTCCATCATCCTCACCAATACATCATCTGTTATTATGCAAAACACATGTTTACTCTGTATTTGCGAACGTTTGAATATTCTGTTCTTTCAACAATACCTGCTTCTCTATCGATGTCCTGCAGTTGTTCTCCGGTCTTCATCAGTCTTAATTTCTGTGGGACTAGGCTCCATACTTTGATACTAGAGTCACTGAACCCGATGGCTAATAGACTCGAGTCCTCGGCTACTTCTGCCGCTGTCACACTATATCTAATATTATATAAATATTCAGATCGATTAAACAGAATTTCATTCGTTAGAGGAACTTACGCGTGAACTGCATTCAGAATCGTATAAAAACATATAGACGGCAACATGTCCGGACCCAATACAACCCGTTTCGATGCTTCCCTAAGCGCCTTTACTTTCTCCAATTTGTCCGCATCTTTTCTGTATCCGAAACAATTAGATTAGTTTAATTTCGAAAGGCACGAACATATTTCTCGACGAAAGACTTCCTTACAAATTCGGCAAGGGCATTCTACCTACAGGCGGCGCATTCGGGTCTGATTTGGTTTTCTTAGAAAATAGAGGATCCTTCTTTGCTTTCTTCTTTTTTGGTTTATCACCGTCTGCGCCACCTGTATCGTCCTCTTCTTCTTCTGTTGGCGGCAAAGATTGGATGTCCGGCTCCTTTAGAAGTCCGTAATACACCTTGGCCTTATTGTCTGCGATAAAAGTCGTTTTAATTTCTTTGAATTGCTGGGATCTTTTTAAAATCCAATACCTTGTCTCGTTGCTTCTCCTACTACAGCACCCGAAGTGGCATCGATTTGCTGTTTATTTCTTGCTACTCCTTCGTACATATCAAAATACAAATGTTCTTGTATAATGTTCAACAGCACGCTGTGTTTTTTTTCTTGTAGATGCCTTTTTATTATCGAAAGCGTGTCTCTTGACATCCTAATTATGAACTGATTTGATCTGTGGACCATTTTATAGAATTTGTACAACGAAATATCTATTTGCAATTGTATTTCGCTTATGTATAGCTAGAAAGCACATACTTGAAAGTATCGGTTAATTCGTTTCCCGCCATCTGCTCGCGTCTGGTAACATTAGACAGTCTTTTCAAGTCATTTTGATAATATTCCTCCAAATTTCCTCCAAATCTTTCCAAGAGCTGCTTCGCTTCTTCCGAGTGATTATTATATACCAATTCGAGGTACATATGTACCAAAACTGGGTATAATATAGTACCCAATTCATGCTGTTTTCAATAACAAATACATTTCAGATCCTTCATAGGCTTCGTTAAATACAGTTAACGCGTATGCAATAATTTACCTTGTATATATCTAATGAACCTTCTACAAATTTTTTTAGCTCACTATACGCTTTCTCATAGAGTGCAGGATCTCCTTCGCTCTTGTACGCAGAGAGAACACTATTAACTTCGGAGTCTGTCTGTTGAGCTTCATCCGCAGAAATGTCAGTCAAATTCGCCTCTTTTTTAAATAACTCTTCTGTTCCCTGTGAAAAAATTAATCGTGTCTGTGTGTCACATTGCAATTTTAAATTATTTAATAATAATTGCTGTGCGTCCGCGATAACGCTCAATGTTTATAATACGGTTGTTGAGGTTAAACAGCATTCGATAGCCAAATTATCATTGTCATACCTTCAGATTATATTTTCTGAGCAGTTGAAGAACCGCCAGCATAGTACTTTTATCGTTGTCCATTTTTTCGTAAATATTTCTGTTACAAAATCGAAATATTTGTTGACAAACCATTCAAGGACCTAACTCGCTACACACCAATTCCGCCAAATGCGTGTATGCAATAGTATGCATAGCATGCATGTATATGTACAAACACAGTTTATTATCACAGTTTGTTAGCACAGAATGCTATATCAGATATGAAACTCTCATTGAAATATCTAATCAAGAGTATACATATGTACAGATAAATTGGGCGACCATATTAAACCCACGCAAAAATACAAATGCCCCTTCTTAAAATTCATATCCTGATATTTACATATAAATAACATGAGCCTTACAAAACAAAAGCATTTCAACGAATCAACATTGAATCGTTCACAGCATTGTTCACCCCATGAAAAAAAGCGTCTATACTGTGGCAGTATCTCGAAGCTCCGTTCACGGTCCGTACAGCGCCAATTAGCCTAGCGGCGAAACAATGAAGCTGATAGACAAAATTAGCGACGATTGGATTTCGCTAGCAGTTTGGGCGTTTCGTCGCCTACTAATTGTCGCTGTACGGTCTTCTTGATTTCGCCACCAGAGGCGCCACAATCTCTCAATAAAAAAATACACAATATACATACGTAAATACATATTTCAATGCTTTTGATTTCGAAGAATTTTTCTGGAAATACGGAAAGTTCTATTTTCAAACAACTTACAATTTTATTCTGTTTAGATGCGAATTCACGGAAATTTTACACTTTGAATATTTTACCACGGAGATGCGGAGATGCTATTTTTATTTAAAAAAATTATTGTTGCCGTAAAATATATAGTGCCTTATGACATGGAAGGTAAGATAGCAGCAAAAATCGCAAGGCATGTAAAAATTTGTAATAGTAACAAAGGGGAGGCTCAGTTTTTGAACAATGTTTATTTGTTTTCATAAATATTCGGTGAAGCAGTATTGCAAAGGTAAGGGAATCAATGCGTTTAGATATTGATTCTTCGAACTTGCACTATCATAATTTATCAACCCCTTATCTAGAGCCACAAGATAGATAGACTAAGCGGGATTTGCATTCTGGTGGGCCTCCATCGTAACAACTATTTAACCCTCAGAGTATGGTCACTCGCTCTACGGTAATGGGGTCTTTCACGACTCACATCGATATTTCACTAATACACACGCAGCCTCGTCACTGTTGATAAAATAGGAAGGTCTCTAGAGATCCCGTTACGAGGGTTAAAATTATAAGTAAAGCCTGCTTATGAATCTAAAATCGCTGATGCAAATATAAATAAATATTTCAAATAGAGTGGACCTATAGAGTCGCTTTAAAAGGGTAAAATCATCGAAACGAGCGACCGAATGGATCCAGGTCAATTTTACGCAACGCAAGGATCCGTCGTCCTTGAAAACGAGTTTCTTATAGAGGTGGGAATCCGAAGAGATTCCCGTTCTTTCAGAATATTAGATTTCACTATCGTTCCCCTGCGAATCTCTTGAATTCTTCGTTTGTGTACACTTGCGACTAGGTGCCTTATCTTATCGTTTTAGTAGTCCTTCGCATCCACCCTTTCGAATCAAATATTTCGCTTAGACGCGAGCAGATATCTCAGTAGAATTTGCGACTCTTTCCGCACGTTGCACGAATCGTTGTGTCGTGGAGTTTTTACGATTATGCGACCAGTCCTGATCGGAATAATATAATTTATGGTGTTAGAAAATTTGTAATAAAATAGGATACAATAAACGAAGGGGGCGTACGAATTTACTATCAACCATTGTTCTCGTTGTCTTCCGAGTGAAAGGCAGTTAACATAGTTTCTTGCCAACCGTATGTTGGCAGCGCTCGTACCGAGGAGCCGCCAAACCCAGCCAAACCGGTCAAGTGGACGGACTCGTCGCAAGGCTTGGAGACGACGCTTGGTTGCATACTGGCTGAGTAAACAAAAGATGGTCAGGAACGGTTACATTCGGACCTGTAGAATGTGAGTCTCGGTCTCGGTGGCCACGCTGCCAACAGCCAGGAAGACGAGGTAGCATCTCGTAGATCGATTATCCTCACCTGTTGCTCCGTCGAAGGTGCTTCCTATGGAGAACCGAGAACATGTTACTTAGGTAAGCGAGATCCCTTACTAAAACTAACGACCGCTCAGTGACCGGAGTCTTGTGGATATTGCAAGCAATTTTCCACGGAGAAGGAAATGTCGGTAAATAAATCTTCGGATAAACAGGTTAAACGCTTCTCATTTTTCTATCTCATAATTGCAAAATTAACAATTTTATGTGTATCTATGCACGCCTACTTTTTCTCTCGCTCTATGAAAAATATCAAATTTTGCATTTTTGTCGCGAAAAGAGATGATTAGAAAAACTTCTAATCTGAAATAATGGAATTCAGTGTGAGATAACTTGAATTTTTTCAATCAGAACACTATTGTGCAGGGAAGTTTGCACTTTCATTCATAAACGTACACAAATCTCTGATTTAAGATTAAACGATTGATCGACTGCTTCGATGATTGAGCTTGATTTTATCGACATTTCCAACAATAATGAAAAGTGATAATGGTAAATGAAAGTCGAGTAAGATTAGAAATTGTCAAGATTGGTTTACAAATGAGATTACAAACGCGCGATATAGCGTTATACTTTCTCGGTTATCGCTATGACACATTTGTACGTGCACCAGTCAGCAAACTTGCAAAGTATGACGAATAAAGTCTTTATATGCACATTCTTGTTAACAATTGCATGCAGTAGATCTCTCAGTCTCTGGTCAAGTGCACGGAGAACGTATCCTGTTCCGTTATCTCTTCGTTTCGTTCTAAACCGTTCGTGCACGTGGATCCGAACCGTTCGAAAAATAATCGATCGACTGTTTTAACAACCATCGATAAAATGCTTCCGTTGAAACATCGTCGTTGACTTACCGTGCGAAACGTGGCTTCGAGAACGTGGGAGGATAACGATGAGAACGACAACGAAATATTCGTGAAAGATATTGTGGCGAATACAGAATGTGTTTCAGGGCATTTGTGTGATTATTGTAGAAACTAGTCCGTGTGATTGACCGGCACGTATGGTCGGTACACGTCCGGATGGTCACGAGAATTAAAATGGAACGAGTCCGGGGTGATATTGACCAGCAGCCAGGTGTTGGTCCCGCGAAAGATTCAACGAATTTTATCGAATTGAACGTCGACATGAACGTGACCGTGTCGAACGTGAAGAAATCAAAAATGTTCCAAAGATCGCGCGGAATTATTCTCTTCCTATTGGCGATCGTGTTCGCTGTTATACTATCTCACCTGAGGAAGGAAGTTCGCGCCTTGCAGATACAGGTAATGAAATTCAAAATATACAGATCGATTATTAAATTCGCTAATTTATGTTTCGTATAAATTTTGTATTTATCCGATCGCTTCGAAAGTTAACTTTCCAAATGTCTGCGGCAAACAGGATGTAATATTCATAAATGTGAATATTATCATAAATATCATATAATATATATATATAATATAAATAATATTAATATATATAATTATATAATTATACTCATATAATATATATAATAATTATTATTATTATTTATAATCGCACCTCCTATATATTATATTATATTATATAGATAATATTATATATATATATCATAAATGTGAAAAATAAAATGTTAATTTTAATGTTTGCGTGCGCCAGGTCGAGACTAATTATGACAAATCAAAAAAAGAATCTATTCGTGAAACTTAAACGGCAATTCCGATGACTATATATACTTTGCGGAATATTCGATACAAAGACATTCCATTGCAAACGTTAAAGGAAATCGCAAGCCTTAAAGAGAGGATTAACGCTGACTAGAAACTTATATTTTTAGATGCAATCGGTGAACGTGAACTTGCTCGTATTGATGTCCAAATACGACCGACTGAACAGAAGTTTGAACCGAGCGTGGTTTCATCGGTTGGACAGATCTCACGATCGTAGGAGCATGCACGAGATCAAACAGCTCCTCGAGGGCGCTTCGTCGATCACCGAAGCCATCGAGATATTTGACGGTATTCGTAACGAAACAAAGGAAACCTCGTACGCTTATAATGTGCATAGTAAATATTTAAATCCCGTCAGACCTTCGGAGAACGAACAGCCGTCGCACGCCGATGTTCGTAGCACGAACGATTATCAGAACGAAGAAACGAGCTCGAACTCGTTAGCAACGCCGGAACACGGCAAGAAACTGGAGAACAATGACGTGTCTAATTTACGTATTGAAAGGGCGATATTAACGATGGACAAGGGAAATTCGTCGAAAGAACGAACAGATTCGAACTCCGGCGAGACTGTTGTTTGCGATAACGATACCGACAATGACTACGTCAATGACGATTTAGTATTAAGGAGAGAACCTCGAGCCGGAAGGTCTCGAAGAGACGAGGGAAGAGGTAAAAAACGGGGAAAGAACAAAAGGCGGCCCAAACGCAGTCGCAGGCGATTGGGTATCTAGTATTATTTAGTTAGCATGTATTTTCTATCATATGTCCTCCATTCCTAGCAACTAAACCCTTTATAACAATTATTTGTAGACCATCCAAGTAGATATTGTTCTTACTGTTATAGAAAGTAAAATTGACATGTTTCAAATGCTGTTTCTCTTTTTTTGTTATTCAGGTCCTCTAGTGGCAACATTTGTTGGTGCAATTCCTGAGCAACATGTTACAGATACAGGTGTGTATTTATAACATGCGATGTTTTCCGATTAATAAAATGACCTATTAATCGAACTGCTTCTTTTAGTTTATATCGGACCGTGGGTAAAGAGCACCAAAAACAATACTCAATATAGTTTAAATAAATTCCACTTAGTCGAGGACAAGAAGTCTATAGAAGTTACCGCGACTGGTCTGTACATGATCTCTGCTCAGGTATGTATATTATGTATATTTCAGGATTATCATATGTAGTGCCACTTGAAAATTGAATGATCAATCGAACCTCCGGATATTTACAGATATTTTATTTCGGCGAACCAACTAATTACTCATATTGGATACTTCTGAGTTCGGAAGGTGAATCCAAGACTCAGAAACTAGTGAAGTGTTCTACAGCGTCTTCCGCATCAGCTACAGAAGTGTCATGTTACACCAGTGTGATTACATTATTACAGAGAGGTGACAGAGTTCACATACAACAACAAGAGAAAAATCGGTAAGAATGAAATTAGTTCATGTTCTTTTTAAGCTTATTATTCACACATCTGCTATGGAATTATAATTTTTAGATTAATAAATATGCGAGAAGGGCACAGTTACATACAACTCGTACTGTTGTCCAATAACGCCCACAGAAATCGTCAGTGATAGAATCACGCACAGTACAAATTTTTGAACTACATTGTGCCATGGAGTGACTGCAAGGAGATGATTCTTGAATGTGATAATATCACATTCGTTTTGCGCCATTTTGCGAAATGCGATGCAACGTTGCATTTGTTTTAATCGTAAGCTTAATTTTAATCTAATTATAATTATTAATTTTATAATAATTATAATTGTACCCATACACACACGTTTCACGAGTGATAATCTGATTCATAGAATTTCGATATGCGTACATGGTGTCGACCATTATTTTCCATTTATTTTCTTCCTTTTATTACATATTCGACGATTGAATATAAATTATATAATGAAGTTGAAGGTGCATAATAGACGAGAACACGGAGTATATATACAAAGGAATAATGTTGAGTTGTAAGTGTAATCTAGGCGGATGAAATTTGCAATGACATTATATCTTTGTACATTTGCCGATTTGCCTTAAGCTAAATCGATTACCGATGTGATGTTAAGTTTTAAGAAGAGTCAGTAAGATTAATGCATGTTATTGCGTTTTTTATATTATTCAGTTTTGTACATTTTCATATTGTTTATAACATTTGCGTGTACTGTTAAGGTCATCGTAAAATATAATTAACAAGAATAAAAGGAAATTTTTTATGAGCTTAAAGTTACGTCAAAACCTGTTCAAGTTTGCAGAAATTCGGCGTTTATTTTCTTTTTTTTTTATCATAGGTCGCAGTTTGCTAGCGAGTTTGCGTCCACGTCAAAAATACTTTCTTTTAAATGCAAAGTACAACATCTGGGTACCTTTTGGTAATACGTTTCTTGTGAGAGTGAAGAGCACTCGAATCCTCTTGAAAAACAAAGTAGGTGCCAGTCATGTGGCAGATGTTGCTCGGCTCAAACAATGGTAGTGCCACCGTTGTACGACAATACAGATGTTATCAACCTAAAGAAATTAATAATACGGAATTAGAAAGAAGACAGTAGATAACAGAAGCAATTTAAACTTATAGATACTCGATATACCTATTGTCTAATATTCGCTTACAAACAATAATACTTAAATCACACATTATTATTATTATTTTTGTTATTCTTATTATTATTCTTAAAGTTCTCTTCGTTGATATATATTCAGTATATTCCTTCCCTGCTTGTCTTATTGTTTTAGCAGTAAATCCAGGTTTCGTAAAATAACAGTTTATTTCGGAAAAAAATTTCAAATAGTATTTCTTGCAATTTGTTGCCTCTCATGTTACTATTGCGGTATACAATACTGCAGGTATCGCACGTATAAAGCGGTTCAGATGTTCCAATGAAATGGCGTAGTTTGAATTACTTGATTAAAAGTAAACAATCTGTTTTCCTACATCTTATGTATATACTCGATAAATTATTGCAAAGTACATCGAATGTAAAAAAATCACAATCATCCATATTCCTGTTGAATGTTATATCAGTATGACCCTGTCTACGTATATAAATAACTCCACTTTACACTCGATAGATGCAGGTTTATGTAGCATTTATCTTTGCTAACATTTTCTTTGTAATAAGTTGATAGCTTTGTTTTATTAAGAAACGGATAGATTTATATTTACTCACCTGAGCTTGAGTTGAGGTTTATTCGGGCATTTGTATATATATTTTTGTTTTGTTTAATATATTATAAATATAATACATGTTAGCATAGATTTAGTTTGATAGCTCTCTTGCGTGCTTTTCCCTTGTTTATTAAGAAACTGTTCGCTTTTCTGTCTTAAATGTGTGCTTTCTGTTCAATACATATATATATCATATATGTACATATAATATGTATGTATGCATACGTACAGCTATGCATATGCGCAAGAAACTTTACTGAATTTTTGTACACGGTAACTTGTAAGAGAATAGAGATTCACTGATCAGTATTATTTATATAGAAAAAGAATCGTGACAATATGCTTTCAATAAAAAAATTGGGTGCATCATAAGAAACGATCAAATACTATTTAGTACCGATCAACTTGTTAGGAAATGAAATAAAGATATAACTTCTAATTAATGAAAGTACTATATATATAATAGTCTAAAAGAAGAAATAACATTTTCTAGATTTCATTCAAATGTGTGCGGTACCTGTGCCATTGGTCAATAATAACTTTATCATATCAGTCGTCATTTATTTGTATACTCTATTGTATGATTAACAGATTCGGTATCTCCTTGCTGGTAATGGAGGGAAGGTATGCTCTCTCTTTCTTTCTTTGTGTTCCCTACGTATCTCAGGTTGTTGCTACGCCTGTGAAATAAACTTAATTTTCGTCAAATTTTTTTTATACACCTAGAATTTTTCACCAACAGACGATTAAAATCGACAAACATCGCACTCTGACTAAAAAATATTTTTCAAACAAGCTGTATACGTACAACAAACAAAAATTTTATTTGTTTTTGCGTATGTTTTTTTTAGTCTCCATTTAAACGTTACAAAAAAGATTAATTCTGAGAAAGATCGTGGTCTTAATAAAGAGGCTCATACCTACATTTCGCTCATATAAGCATGTTATGTTCTCTTGTCAAGTTGAGATCATTCTGGGTTCTTTATGGCAGTTGCTGGTTTGATCAATTTCATTTGCTAGTAACAATTAAGTCTGTGATCTTTCGTGTTGAAGGTGAGGAGAAATAAGAAATATGAAAAAGTATTGAAATTTTTTTTGTTTTTTTTTCTTTATGGTTCTTTGTTTCAATGTTTGTTTTCATTTCAATCGTTAGACTATTTTACTTACAATACTAAATCAATTTACTATTACTATGCTGATGACATCATGCGACAATGAGACTTTCAGTACACTTCGATTCATTTGATAGTTATCGATATAATAAGTGGAAATAGATTTCATTGCTTGCCCTACGCAAATGGTTCTGTACCTTAATGTACACAATTGGCTGGGACAAATTACTTTGATCTATTCATGCACATTATGCTGTCTTTGGACAATTACTCTGCATATACTTTTTCAATTTAATACATATGATTTACTCTGATCAGCTTCTAGAGTATTTTATGATTGTCTCTGCCAGTGTGACATTTCTACTAATACATATCACCCTATATTGAAATACTCTTCGAACCATCCTAAAACATGTAATTCGATTTTCATGATACTGACAAACATATATTACCACTTGTCTTGTCACTTCTAAGCAGAGTATTACGCTCAGTTCACACCAAAATTGCTCCTCCATTATAAAAAAAAAGACACGAAATGAAAACAATCGCAACAATAAGACTGATTTATTGTATCGTTATATTGTTAATTTGCAGAAAATGTCAAAAAATTGGTAATCGCTCTAATAAACGCACAAGTTATGAACGGTGTTATGACCCGATACATGTTAGAATTCCTTGATTCATACGTTAATATGTAAACGAAATACACCACGAAATACAATTACTTTCTCTCTCATTTTTTTTTCTTTGTTTATACAGAACATATGATAGTATTCGTTTTACTCTATTCCTAGAATTCATAGCGGTAATTGAGCTGTGTTCACAATGATCAACTGTTTAACGACTTTACAAATAGTGTAAACATCTTTGTACCTTACTGTTACAATGCAGACAATTATATGTGTACGTAGTGTGTGGGCATTAGTGTATGTGTGTATATATATGCATAGATATATATATATATTTATACTAATATGTATTTTTATATATATATATATACGTATATATGTATGTACTCGATTTAATATTAAATATTTTACAATCGTGGATTATCTCGACTGTACACCAAACTAAACTTAATCCTAAACGAAGTTATTTTAGTCAAACATGACAAAGTAGATGCTATGTTGCTAGTCAAGTATAAAACGCTCTTGTCATTTATACTTTTAATCATAATCATAAATGATCGTTTACGCTCTAACGCGCAATATTTAAATTAATTTTTCTCTCCATGAGCGCGCGATAAAGATAGGAAACATAAAATATCTGATCATTGCGGATCATGCTCCCTTCTGTTCTCCATTATGGTAAAAACCACTGTATGTTCAATTGTTTAAATGTAAAATACTTGTACACATACTTCACGACAAATAACATTTGTCCAACTTTTCACGCGCCAGGAATGATATCTATATATATTTATATATATATTTTTCTTTTCGTTAAATTTGGAAAAAAGTCTGGATATCTAACGTATAAAATTAAATAGTTGAATGTGTAATTTAATAACGTCGCTGAGACTGGGCGTTTTGGTAACCAGCACTGCCACCTGCGAACAACCATAGAGCTCCTCCGTTCAATCATTTTGTAAGCATAACTTTGTTATTTGATTCTGTATTAAATTCTATATACTTATATACACACATTAATTGTCACAGAAAAATTGATCAACTACACGTACATGGTTTTTCCCTCTGTTTCGGAATTTCTGTTTTCATTAATATGATTATTCGTCATGCAATTCAAATACTGTGTACTCTGTATTTCTTTAGATGAATAGGTACTAGTACGTCATCAAATTAATTGAATATGCTTTTAAATAGAATATTTGCGCCCTTGATCGTAGGGACACATAGTTTCTACATACATGTTTTTTTTTGCAGTATCGAAAAATATATTAAAAATAAACCTGTACTAAAATACTGTAATTCTTGCATTCAATATTAAAACTTCTGTCTTTTATATTTGCTTCTTTTGCTTTCGAGAATGAAAAATTCTCATTTCAATTTAGTTCTTAGTTTTTCATTTACTTTCGTTTTGTTATACTAAGAACTGTTTTCCCTAACGGCTTATTTATAGACGAGCCTAAACTTCTTACTTGTAATATAAAATTGCCTCTCAAAATTTAATAATGTCTGTTGGAATGTGAGCTGTACTTACCATAATCCTGTTTGCCGTATACACCATCCTGATTCGAGTAATCTATAAACACGATGAACAGAATATTATTGATCTATTAGTAGCTTAGTAGATCGAACAAAAGATCCAATTACAGTTACAATTTATTAATTTTACCGTTTTGAAATTTTACTCAATAAAAATCATTTATTACTATTTGATTTAAAGAATTGACAAAGTACCGCAAAAACCATCTAGTATTACTGCTCTGTACTAACCTGATGGTGGTGCTTTGCCATAGCTGTAGGGATCACCAGTACTGAAAGCTCCTGTTGCAGGAACGGTAGGTGCTCCGCCATACCTGTTATCGGCTGCGGTCGATGGTGGATAGCCCTATATAGACGCAGACAGAAATATCTCAAGTTACATCGATATTACAACTAACGCGAATCGTGTGGAACATTGATTAAAATGACTCACTGCTGTTTGGCCATAATCTGGAGGCTGCTGATAACTTTCGTAGCCTTGGTAAGAAGACTGAGTATAGTTTTGTGATCCATAGCCTCCGCCGTATCCTACTGCTTGCTGCTGTTGCGGCTGTTGCTGACCACCGCCATACGCATTACTAGTGCCTCCTCCGTATCCACCTTGACTGTAATTTAATTATTTCACTTTTCACGAATACGATTTTATTTCCGAATAAGTTTTCGGAATACATGTTGAAAGAAATATAGTTACCTAGGTGGCTGAGTCGCATAACCATTTGCAGGTTGAGAAGATGGTTGATCGAACCTTGGTCTCTTGGATGGTCCACTGGAACCTGGTGGACCTCCTCCGCGTTTCGATGGACCGCCACGCCCACTGCCGCCTCTGCTTCCACGATCCCCAAAACCTCCTCTACCTCCTGGTCCACCCCTACCAGATCCTCCCCTATAATTTAGAATACAATGAGAAAATCGAAAACGCAATGGGAAACTATAGGGGAGGAGACACTCAAATACATAAATTAAACAGGGAGCATTCAAATAAAAAATTTAAAAGTAGTTACCAATCATACCTGGATCCTCCTCGACTGCCTCTGTCCATCCCTCCTCGACCACGGAAATTACTACTACCTCTACGGCTATCTCCTCTTGAGAAGTCTCCTCTTCCTCTGCCACGGAAGCCAGTACTTCCTCCACCTCTGCTACCACCTCGTGGGGGACCTCCCATTCCTGGTGGACCTGGTGGTCCACTGCCTCCGGGTCCACTAGACATTCCTGGTTCTGGGGGACCTCTATACATTCAAAGTCAAACATAGAAATAAAAAAATATGCAACGAACAGTGCTATTTGCTGGGTATACTGTACCCAGGAGGAAAATGTCCGCCGTGTCCACCCCTTCCTGGAGGACCTCCCCTGCCCCTCATTCCAAGCGGTCCGCCTCTCATGCCACCTCCAGGACCACTGCCACGACCGCCTCGCATCATACCTCCACCTCTTGGCGGTCCACCCCTTAAATATTCATAAATGGTGAGTAACGCTTTACATCTCTCTTCCTATTAACTTTCTTTTAAAGGAAACGTATTTGTTGAATGGACAAATTCCATATTTGCAAAAATCATCATCAAAATTATTATTGAAAATTTACCTTCCTCTATCTCCAAAACCGCCGCGTCCTCTCATGGGACCTCCTGGGCCACCACGACCACGGAAGCCACCTCTACCAGCTGAAGCACCCTCCATTTATTTATATGCCTAAAATTGAAAACGAACAAATTGCAACTAAAACAATGTAAATTATAAGATGATATCGACGATTCAATTTTGTGTTTTAACCTTTCGAACAGAAAGAAAACTCCAGCACGAGACAAGATTCAATATTTTATAAGAAGGAAAGACTGAGTAGTCCGAGTTTTAGACGAGGTTACAATTTGCCCAATTTCTAAATCACTCTATAGACGCCATCCGATACCATCGTCAAGCCGAAAGTGTTTTTCCTTTTTCCATCGTATTTTTCGTAATAAATCGAAAACCTTAATCACAATGCATAAAGATATCGTTTATCGGATACAATTTGCTTGAATCGAAGAGTACTTACGGTTCACAGAACAACAAATAATCCTTTCATAAATGAGGAACGCGCCAACTTTAGACAAGCCAACAAGGAAAATGGACGCCGGTTCCCGGAAAAAGAAGCATCGACCATTGCCACTCGAATTACATGCTACACCGACATTGCCGGATATCCTTCCATTAAGGCCTATTTTCACGAGACGTCGCAATACGTATGTGTTTCCATTATATGTACGTACGGTAGATAATTTAGCAAATGAGACAAGCATGTGCTTACGAACGGCATGTGATATGTTTACAAATATAGAAATAAATTTCTTTATGTTTTTTTTTGTGTATTGATATTATGTATACTAAGATTTATTTTTAAAGTGAATTTAAAAATTATGTATTAATAATTTTAAATTGGCGCCTATACAACGTAGCTTTAAGGCAGACACGCAACATGCAATAGATCGAAACCGCTAGGAATTTTATTCTAGTTACAAAACTTTAGAAACCCATTGGACCACACATTGGACTCACATGTCATAGGGAATGTGTGTCCGCATGTTGGCTAACTTTACGCGGGCAATTGCACGATTGGTTGCGAAGTTGGGATTTAAATATTGAAATCCGTTGCTTGTCTTCCGCGAGACAAAAACTGTAGTTTGCATTTCGGAAGATATTCAACGGTGAAATTCGTGTGGTACACAATTACTGGACGTTCCGTCCCGAAACCGAGACTGAAACATTAAGTTTGACTGCTCGCACGCTGTCCAAATAATAGAGACGAATAACAATCTTCATCAAAATGTCGAAAGACGAGAAGGAATGTGTTATCCCGGACGTTATATACGACGTACACTCGGGAAAAAGTTATATCAAATGTCGATTTTTCGGAAAGGTAAGCGAGTACATTTCTTGCCCTCTTTTTTTCACTCTATTTGATTTGCAACCTATTCTGACGAAACAGCTTGTCTATCTGATCGTGCTTAGAAATCTTAGCCCTTGTTGATGTAGTAATTATGAATTGCATAGAGAGTGTACTAAAACATGACACAGAAAAAAAAACGTAATTGTATTGCCATTCTTGTTACTCAACCTCAATGTACATTAGTGAAATAAACATACATTTGAATCCTGCCGATGTGCGTCTTATAGCCTATATAATATTTTAGGGTGGCTTTGCGAAATGTTACGAGATTAGGGAAACAAAGTCGCACCGTGTGTATGCTGGAAAAATTGTCCCAAAGGCACAAATCACAAAGGGTAACCATAGGGAAAAAATGACACAAGAGATCTCGATTCATCAAACTTTAAACCATAAAAATGTTGTTGGTTTTTATGGATTTTTTGACGATGCCCATAATATATATATAATTTTAGAACTATGTCGTAAAAGGGTAAATTATTTTTATATTATAATTAGCAGGTTGTTTGTGTGTGTACTTGTATCCTTAAAGTAACCATTCTAATTTCCAGTCAATGATGGAATTGCATAAACGCAGGAAAGCCTTAACAGAATGCGAGACTCGATATTATATGAAACAAATTTTAGATGGTGTTAATTATTTGCACCAAAATAAAATAATTCACAGAGATCTGAAGTTAGGTAATTTATTTTTGAGTGACGATCTGCAAGTTAAAATTGGTGATTTTGGATTGGCCACTAGGTTGGAGCATGAAGGAGAACGAAAGAAGTAATGCTTACACACAATCGTATGTGCGATCGACGAATAAAAGTAAATATAACTTTTTGTCTCTTTTACAGGACAGTTTGTGGGACTCCAAATTATATAGCACCAGAAATTTTGACTAAGTCTGGTCATTCCTACGAAGTTGATATATGGAGCATCGGATGTATTATGTACACTTTACTTGTAGGAAAACCACCATTCGAGACATCCAGTTTAAGAGAAACTTATGCTAGAATTAAGCAAGTTCAGTACAAAATTCCTTCACATATCAATTCCACTGCCATGGTTATGATAACGAATATGCTACAAGGAAATCCAACCAAACGTCCATCTATAGGCAAACTAATGAAAGATCAATTCTTTACTAGCGGTAAATATGCGGTTCTATCGTGACATTGAAATATTATCGCTAGAAGGATCCAGTATTGATAGTCTGAACATTTTTTTTCCAGGTTTCATGCCAATGAGCCTACCGCTATCGTGTCTAACGATGGCGCCCCGCTTAGATATGTTAGAAATGCACAATCAACGCAAACCATTATCTGAAATGAACATTAATATAGTCGAAGGACAAGACTTTGTATTTAGAGTTCCAAATAGCCCTGGACATAAGACAAAACCGACGGAAACGGTAAACGAAGTTCAAAAATTAAATCATGACAATAAGAACATGCTTCGGACGTTAAGGGAGCAGCTGGCTGCAGTATTGAAAGCTAATCCAAGTAGAGAGGCAACGTTATCAGAAGGTACTTTACAATATTGATTCTCGCATGAAATATTTACTGAAATGTGTACGAACAAGCGTTCCTCTTATTTTTTTTGTTTATATAAGTATCTTCAAAGTTTACATTAAAGATAATCCTAATTGAAATTATTTAGATGAAATGACTGATCCTGCTGCGCAGCCTGTTATATGGATAAGTAAATGGGTTGACTATTCGGACAAGTATGGTTTCGGCTATCAACTTTCCGATGACGGCGTTGGTGTTATGTATAATGACGGTACCCGCTTAATCATGCTGGCTAACTGTTTTAATATTCATTACATAAATCGCGAAGGAAAAGAGCTGTATTACACTGTTCGTGAATACCCTCCGGAATTAGAGAAAAAGATGAAATTGATGAACTTCTTTTTGAAGTACATGAAAGAACATCTAATGAAAGCTGGAAGTTCTGTCGCCGTGAAACCAAGTGATGCCATGTCCAGGATACCGTACATGCATCAATGGTTTAGAACACAGAGTGCTGTAGTTATGCAACTTACTAATGGAACTGTGCAAGTAAGCGAAACCGAAGTTCTGCCATCAACATTATAAAATTGGCTGCCTTTTATTTTAAAATTATCTATCCAATTTTTTCATATTATTTAATTTATTTTATTTTATTTATTATTAATTTATTTTTATTGTCCTTATAGATAAACTTCCTTGATCATTCGAAAATTATTATGTGTCCACTAATGGCAGCAGTGACTTACATAGACACAGAAAAGAACTTCAGGACGTATAGATTCCAAACGATACAAGAGAATGGATGCTGTGTGGGTTTGGCAAAGAACTTGTCATACGCTCACGAAAAACTTCTACTGATGATATCGAATCCTCAAACTCGATAAAATTATTGTTGAGTATCGATTGAGTATAAGCGCTATCGACACAGTATCTCGTAGAAGTATTGAGCTATCTTTTTTTCTTCTTTTTTTTGTAATAAAAATAATATCTCTACACACGGCAACTTACGAATTCATTTAAGTAATTATTTTATTTCTATTTTATTTTGTAGATTCTTATAGAAGTTTTTATTAGATATTTTTATTGTAACAACAAAGCAAAAAATCAACGAATCATGCAATTAGCATAAAGAAATACATGAAAAAGGAAGGCTCTTTAACGAGCAATAGAGAAGAAGAACCTGTATGGTTTCGTTTTTTTTTTTTATTTTTAGAACAGCTGACGATTAAATTGTGGTTGTAATCTATTGTGTAGACTCGGACTTTGACATAATTTTGTGGATAAACAGACGTTAAATCTAAGTGCTTCACTCATGATGCGCACATTACTCCACACAAGTACCTTGAACTCAGTTGTAAAAGAGTGAAAGTTCATGGTGTCGTTGTGCTCTGACGGAGTAGTGCAATTTAAACATTTCTTTATTTATACCAGTATAGAACAAGCGGCCTAAACTTCATTAATTTCATCCGTAAAAAGAAGAAGTATCTTCATAGTCTCCTTTGACCAAAGTTTGAGGTCTGCTAATGTGTATAATATATGTCAATCGTGAAATACTTGAACCTTCTGAAACTAAGAGTATTTTTAAGTCTTGCAGGAGGTTTGAAAAACTTTGAAGGTCTGAACGATAGAAACAATTCGAAATAGACGATATTTATAAGAAGACCTGGGGTTTATGCTTTTAAAAGAATTGATTTAGGAAATTATGATTAGGGATCCAAATAAATGTACATACATATAAGCATCCTTTAGTATTATACTTGAATATTGCATAAACATTTAATGTATTGAAACGATTGTAATAATAGGATTATTTTTGTAATTAGCCTATGATACTGTTTTGATGAAGAAGTAAACTGTTTTCATACGTAACATGTCGTTCTGTAGTTGTTCAAAAAATGTAATATATATATATATATCTAGCGTGTTCATATTATTTGGAAACTTATATGATGAGAAAAGCATCATATAGTGGCAGTTTATGTAAAATATAATTGTGACATTCTCGGGGCTGCCCGAGGTCATTGTAAGATAAAATATTTTTCTACATCATTCACAGCTTTCGTGATTTTTAAACTTAGCCAGACAAAATGAACACATAGCGTACCATCCGTTCTCAATACTTTTTAGAACTTCACAGAACCACACCGTGAGTGTTTACATTTTTTATTCTATCCTAACAACAAAGTTGTAAAAATAGGGGAAGACGGTATTCGCATCATGTATATGTTTAGGAGCGTGCAGACTATGTTATGTATCGGATGACCGAGCGTTCGGGTCCAATCGAGTCGGACGAAATCGGGCGTCTATAATAAATGAACACACAGATAGTCCGATACAATTGGGATTTCGGGCACACACCGACAAATTCGGGCAGCTTGACACCTTCAAACTATCTGATGCTTCGGTTCAGATCGGAAGAAGTAGGGTGAGCGATCGGCTACGCTCATGCTGTATAAATAATGCACATGCAGGTTAAATAGTGCAAATATAGATCGTTTATTAATTTATTTTAATTAATATGAATTAATATAATTATATATAATTAATTATAATTATATATTATTTAATATATATTATATTATATTATTAATTAATTAATTAATTATTTTAGATTAGAAATATGTATTGGCATGGCAAAACATAAGTCTTGTACATTTTCAAGGCAACAAAGCTCTCTCCATTTTTTGTCATTTCCAGCATCTTATTAAAATCATAACTAGTCAATGTTCTTATGCAATAATTGCCACTATTAACATATTTCAAGACCATGCAGACCGGTTAGTGTATCCAACAACAGTTATAAATATCATATTAATTATATACAATTATTTTACAGAATTTGCGAATGTCACGTTTTTTTTCAGAAAACTAGCAAAAGCATATTCTGTTTTTCTAAGCTTCTCGGATTTGTATCTACCTTTAATAATAAAACAAGGCGTTTAAAAAACGGTGAAAAATTGTATTATTATAAAGTACATATAATTGTTGGTAGAATCTGTGTAAGATTAAATTCGGATTAGAATAGGACGCGCGATCTGAGCAGCGAAACTGTTAAAACCCTGAAAGTATGCATTACATCGGCGCATAATACTGTGCCGATTTGGGCCCAAAATTCCAATTGTATCAGACTACCCAACATGTCGAAATATCAGACCCGAGTGTTCGCGTGCGTTACGGACGCCCGACCGAGACCGCCCGACTTTTTCCGAACCTGACCGAATCCGATAACTCGGGTACCCATACACGTCCGATATCTATCTCACAATAAAGGGAAATCTACGAATCTGTTCCTTAAAGGATCGAATGAAATTTCTTTGATTTAAACAAGCTTAATTCTACGTAGAAGAGTGTAACGATCGAAGAGGGACTAAGCGTGAAAAGAGAGCTCTGGGCTATGGCTGATGTCACCGACTCCAACGAAGGAGGAACGAATTGGTATAATGTACGCGATGGTTTGGTGCGTTACAACGCGAAGTGCGAAGAGCCAAGCAGAGGAAAAGTGAGATCTAGTCAGTCAGTAGCGGCTGGTAGCGGCTAGCGGCGCAAGTTTTGTGTTGTGTGCGCGCGTGTCGGTTAGAATTCGTTCCACGCGTATTCTCCGTTGAGAAAGTCTCTATTTCCCTCGTTCCAGCATGTGACACGTATACTCTAGCAAAATCCAATTACGAACTGCATACCTATGTACTGACAAAAAACAGTGAGTATATAAGCGTCCCATTATGAAACAGGCTAGAGTTAGCTATTCGTCACCGACGATTCACTTTCGAATCACAAAGCGAAACGACCAAAACTAACTAACTAACAACAAGTAAACGTTTGACGAGTGACGTCGAGACAACGTAATAGCTGGTTCGAGGCACTCTTACCTTGCCGGCTCGAAATATATTCAGTTGGACTTTCAAAAGGTCTCTTCGTCTAAGCATATACATACATATAGCTGGCACTACAATCGTCATATCAAAGCTGCAATTCGTGCGAAAGCTGTCTCGTTACATTTTATTCGTACATACAAATTCGTTGGCCGAGATCCACACTGTTTTTATATGCAAATTCATACACACAGTTCCGTTACCGTTCTCGACCGAAAGAAGTTACGCGTATATGTCATTTAATTAGCAATCAACCACGTGCTGTATTGTTGTGAACCGCGTGTTTCTGTTTAACCGTTTCTCTACCGTTGATTTTCTCGTCAAATTATTCGCATGTTTTCACGTGCGACGAGAGCTTCCGTATTCGTTGTTGTGACAAATTAATCTCTCGAGTATTGTGTTCGGCTGGTGAAAAAAAATCAAATATAAAAAAGATTAATTTCGAATATTCTCGAGTGACCACAATTCGTTGGTCGATGTCATCGGTCGAATTATGCGAAATGTACGTATAAATATTTTGGAAAGGTTCGGTTCGGTTTTCCAGCTCGGATCCAGTTCAATTACGGGCGCCCGAGAGCGTATTGCGTTAACCGTTACGAATCACGTGTCGTTAGCAATTGACCCCTTCACAGCATCTGTGGTCTCGATAACAATTTTGCGTGGCATCGTTTCGATGGAACTCCATTGGACGCGTCGAGTCACACAACTAAAAGACTACACCCGCAACGGTTAAATAGAATGATCGCGATTAATAATCGAACTGACATGTATTTTTAGACGTCGTCAGCTGGCCGTTGGATTCGCGTCGCGACTCGCGAGCAGCGTTGCCAGTACGAACCCCTTGCCCCCCCCCCCCCCCCTCCGTCTTGCTAACATGCGTGCCCGCCGGGGCGATCCTTCGCTTCCCCACTTTTCCCGCTGAGACTGGCCGGCCGAACTACCGAGTGGTCCTAGTCCTTTTCTACCGCGCGACGTGGCTCCTTGAACGCGGCGAATCGGTTGTGTACGGTGGTTACGAGCACCCGTTGCAGTCTCTCGGCGGGAAGTAGCAAGACAGGGAAGGGCAACGCGTCGAAAATCGATGGACTGCCGTCCCGTGGTATCCCGGGTCGCGCGAGTCTCCAACGTTATAACGCGAGAAAGATAGCCGACGCTGTGCGTCAGCTTCGTTCTGCCGCCCCTTCGCGGCGGTCGCTGAATGTTTCAGGTTAACTTTCCGTTGCGTAACGTGCTTCAATTGTTTTTAAAGGACACTGCGATTCTCTGCGGAGGACGCCACGGTTCCTGTTCGATTTCCTCGATCGGCGGCGTCGCGTTCGAATTTACAGATTGTCAGACTCGATTTTTAGAATGCAACCGGGATCAGAGCTTGTTTAGAACATCAACGGTCGTAAGGGTGTGTTCTTAGAGAAGATATTGTAACATCGCAAGATATTTTGCGAAAGTAATGACGTGTGTACAAAGCGGCTTTGATTACTCGTGACGTTCTTACGATTTGTTATCGTGTAGAATTTATTTGCTGTTAGGTCGTTTATCGGGAATAGAATGGGTCCGATTTGAAAGTAAAATTTTCACGAACTGAACCGTTCTGAAAACGAATCGTGCGATTGCCGAAACAGTTAGTGACCAGATTAGGACTAACTATACATACATGAGGACATTTTCGGTGTCGATTGATGAAGGCAGGCTGCACAAGATTTCAAATCATGAATCGTGGGGAGAAGTTTGATTGAGAAATTGATAGTTTATTCACCTTCGTTGGAACTTGTTTTACGACAGCTCTTGTATACATATTCGGTCATCTTCGAATCATGGACCGGGCGTGACTTTATCGATGGAGTTAACAATGCAGAATACCGTATTTTATTTTGCTCAGAAAATACATATATACACCGTTTCGGGATGTGTCATATATCAAATTGAAAGTTATTCATCCTGATCTGAAATTGCGCCACTTATTATAGAACATGCTCGAATCGAATCTGGATACAGTAGCAACTGAAATAAACGAAAGTTTGCACAACCGATAAGAGGCAATAAATGTCAGGCTACGTGACATTGAATTATTAGGGGAATAATACTTAATTCCGAGTACAGAATCGTGCCTAAAGAAAGTACGAGCAGATTACTATCGTTGCACCGTACTGTGTTATTTTTCTATGCAATGAGTGGAAGGTTTTTCGCACGCCTACTTACCGATGCACGATACGACAGAGAACCAGTGAACCACCGAATGTAAAATGCTGAGTCGCGTTCGAAGTGTTTCATTTTTTGATGTAACATATTAAAATAGATTTACACGGGGAAAACTGCTTAGATTAACAGCGAAGCTAGAGGCTCGCGTTGGATCATTATTAATTTGACCGGCACGCCAGTCACAGTATTAATTTAGATATTTGTGTGATTGACCCAGAGAACCAATGAATGTAGAGAAACGAGATTACATAACTCGTAATGATGCACAATATGCCCCATGGAAAATTTATAGGAATTTGTCTCGAATAGTCGTGACGACAGTAGAGCTCCATCGACTTGGCAACCGTGCAGACAAGGAGCAAGCGATGGAAACATATGCATATACATATGTATATATGTATCAGTCTAGAATACGAATCATGGTAACGAATACGGTAACAATTAATCATCAAGGATTCGTTTTCCTTTTTTTTTTCGCAACGTTTAGGCGTGCCAAGACTTCTTTGTTGCGTGGTCGTCTTTTTTGTCGTGACCAGAATGAATGCTGACAATAAGGAATATATACTGTTTCTGCTGAATCACGAACGTCACGATGATTACTGGCACAGTTTCATCTTCGTCATTGACTCTAGTCGTGGCTGATACGCGATAACTAAAAATAAGACTACAATTATTTAACTGCGGACACTTCCGTGCAACATTCGAACGACGAGATAACACGACTTTCTTGAATTTATTTACAACTTCGTGTCTTTCCACGTCGTCGTGCGATGATATCAAATACGGCCAGTCGAATATGCCAATAAATAAATAAACGTAGAAAACCGTTTAAATCATTTTTCAGTAAATGATAAACAAGCGTGGACATACATACACAATTACAAGTGGCTCTTCTATCTAGTCGATTCACGAGTCGAGAAGTGTCTGAACAAAAGAAGATGTTCCTCCGAGATAATGGAATTGTAAACGTGCTGATGCAGTCACGAGGAATTATTCGTTGTGGTTCGTTAAAATTATCGTCGAACTATTCCGCGAGCGTGGCGCTACAACACGTCGATCGATCGATCGATCATCGATCGTGATTCTAAGATATTCGACTTTATGGTGTACATATCTGCAATCGATGAATTCATCCGCATCTCTTGGATCGAAGATTTGATCGAATGCCGAATTTTTCTCGATAGTCCGTCAGCATTTTTGTTTCCGTAACGATCCACGAGAGTGAGTTACTGTTGGGTCGCATCTTTGGATGATCTGCCTTGACCAATAACGTTATAGAAATAATGCACAATAATAACTGGAGCAACGTCATAACAAATATTACTTAAATAATAAAATATAATATAATATATAATAAATATATTATATTATATTATATTATATTATATTATATTATATTATATTATATTATATTATATTATATTATATTATATTATATTATATTATATTATATTATATTATATTATATATATTATATTATATTATATAATATTTAATATAATAAATAATATAATATAATATAATATAATAAAAATAATAATAATCAACAACGGCGAGCATATCGAATATTGTAAAGTTGTCTTGTTCAAACAATGACCACCAACGTCTGAAACGTCGGATCGGGGATGCCGTTGATCAATTAAGATTTAAGTTAATGCTTTACGAACCTTGTAACGTAACATTGCGTATGTTAGAGGCGCGCACACAACCCTCCCGATCTTGTTTGAGCAATGACAAAGCAGCGCGTACGGAGATAAAGAAGAGAAACCCAATTACACATTTCGAAACACGATACAGAATCTGCTGGTCCTTAAATACAGGTGCTTGATCGATACGCGTCTTATTCATGGAAGAGAAGAAGAAGGATCTGCTTGGTCTATCAGGAAATCGGAGCTGCTTGTTGAAACAATCTTGGCAAACAAGAGTTTTCGTGACATCGAGTCTCATGATTGTCGCTTTATCTGAGAGCCTAGTGTAAATTTTCAAGTGATAGGCCCCAATTAGCCGGTAATTAATCGTAAAAGAGACCGTAAACTTAGCTTCCGTTTTATATCGCTGCTGACGCTGTTCCTGGTTTCATGAGTGCGCGGAATTTGGAATCACGTCTTAAAATCGTACCTTATTCTTCCGTTTAGTGATATATAAGTGTATCGTTCGAATCGTTTAATTGTTCGAGAAGTGAGTTGATGCGGTGCTCACAGGAAGATGGATTCGAGCAACGTGAAATCGAACCCGAATCCACGAGAAAAGGCCAACCTGATCTCCGTGCTACTATGGTGGTAAGTTCTTGCACACTATTTTGTAATAATATATATAATAATTATAACTTTTATTATATATATAGAGAGAGAGTTATAATTATTATATATATTATTCGTTGTTATTCTGTATTATTATAACTCTTATTATATATATATATAATAATAATAATAATAATAGAGTTATAATATATATATTATAACTCTTATTACATATATATATATATTATTATAACTCTTATTATATATAATAAGAGTTATAAAAATACAGAATAACAACGAATACTTCGAATGAACGAATCGTTTATTTATCGAAAGAACTGCAAACTCCGCTGGCAATATAATCGCTTGTTTCAAGCGTACTAATGAATTTCACCGAACTTAGAATTATCTGAACGGCAGTTCGGATAGTTTAAAATGCTTGAACTAAAAAGCTTCATAACGTTTCCGCGAAAACGATTACTCAGAAACGACACAGATAATGCAAGTTGATAACTAACGGGCAAACCGTAAAATAACCGATGCCGTTGGTACGTTTCATAAATCGATTGTCACGTTATTAACAGGTGGACGATAGGATTGTTTAAGAAAGGCTACAAGAAAGTTTTGCAGACGGACGATTTGTATGATCCATTGAAGACCGATCGATCGCACGTGGTCGGGGACCGATTAGAGAAGTTTGTATCAGAATGAACGTCGACGCGTTCGATTTGAACCTTCGACGGCCGATCGTTTAACAACAACATAATCCTGCTAAAAGTCGTGTGATTAAAAATTTCATTTTTAGACAATGGAAGATAGAACTGGAGAACTCGAAGAAAAGCAAACGAAGACCCAGTTTGCTGAGGGCCATATTCCGTGCCTTTTTGTGGGAGTACAGTCTGCTTGGCCTGATGCAGATACTAAACGAATTTATATTACGGTACATGACTTGTTATTGTTTCTTTGTTCAATCGTCGAAAAGCCTAATTTCGATTCATAATAATATCCAATTGAAATGTTAGATTGGGAACACCGATACTTCTCGGAGGGTTGCTGCGCTACTTCAAGAAGAACACGACTGAAACGTACGAGACTGCACTTTTGTATGCAGGGGGAATTTGCATCGCTACGGCGATAAACGTGATTACGATTAATCAGACGATCTTCGGCGCGTTCCACGTTGGCGCGAAAGTTAGGGTTGCAGCGTGCTCCGTTGTTTATCGTAAGGTAATGAAAGATGGCGATCAAGTATCAAGTTGAAGAGAAGTATATGTGGTCCGTTGAGAGTTAACCTTTTAGGCACGACGCGCCACTATAGTGGCTTGCTCTAGTAGCTCACTCGCTCATCGTTTGAATCAAATAATCGTCTTCGTATGCATTGTTTCACACTTCTTTTGTCTTCGTAATCCGGATTTTAAATTTTAAATTTTGTCTTCCAAAAATGTCTCGTAATCCGGAAATGGCGGGTTCCTCGGATCATTTGAAGCAATTTCTTCCTTTACAAAAATGTTCTCCGAGGCACCGTTAACGAGTTATCAGCGAAAAACAGTGACCAATAAGAATCGAGTACGGCTAACGCGAGGCGGCCCAGCCAACCAGCGCGCGAAGCCCAGTTCCGCTCATTGGCTCGATCGCCACGCGCCAGCCGAGCTCGCCTCTCATTGGTCACTGTTTTTCGTTAATAACTGGATTTCTTTTGTAAAGAAAAAAGTTGCTTCGTATGGCCTGAGGAACCCGCCACTTTCGGATTGCGAGACAATTTTGGCACACCCTGTATATACAGTATCAGACTCTGTACAGAGAAATAGCCTCGCGCAGAATTCAGCCGTATCTAAAAGGTTAAGGGTATCTTATTCTTTGATATCACGGCTGTATAATGTTTCTCGTGATAGAGAATGTTTATTTGAATAGAATACTATTAAAATTAAAATGGTAAATGTTCCTAAGCTCTTATAAGACGTTATACTTTCGATAGGCGTTCGCGCTATACATTTATGAGGCAAATTGTGTGTGTGGTTTGCACAGTCGGACAATTATTTATTTATCTTTTATTTTGTTTCTACGAACAGGCACTACGTCTCAGCAAAACCGCGTTGGGCGAGACAGCACCAGGAAAGGTAGTCAATTTAGTGGCGAACGATGTGAACAGATTCGATCTCGTCTCGATTTTTATACACCATATGTGGTCCGCGCCGCTCTCCGGATTGATCATAGCGTATCTACTCTACACCGAGGCTGGCTACGCCGGTTTAATTGGCATTGCCGCAGTGTTCATTGTCGTGCCAATTCAATGTGAGTTTTCGGTAATGACTATGCGTATACTTCTACACTGAACGCACCCGTTACGCGCGTAACACTTACGCATTACATGACGCATTTCAGCCTACACGGGAAAGCTGTCCTCCAAGTTCCGACTGCAAACCGCCATAAAAACCGACGAGAGAGTGCGACTAATGGACGAGATAATATCGGGCGTTCAAGTAATTAAGATGTACGCGTGGGAGAAACCGTTCTGCGCGCTCATTGAAACCGCACGGAAACTGGAACTGCAAGTAGTATCAAAGAGCGGGAACATCCGAGGCATCTATATGACATTCAATTTGTTCACCACGAGAATGGCGCTCTATTGCACTCTGATCAGCATGCTTCTGTTCGGCAACGAGTTGACAGCCGACAAGGTGTTCGTCTTCTCCTCTTACTTCAATATACTAGCGCACACCATGTCCGGGATGTTTGTACGTGGTTTCGCGGAGATAGCGGAGTGCAGGGTCGCCGTGAGAAGGTTGCAACACTTCTTGATGTACGAGGAGTTCCAGGAGAAAGGGTTCAGCCTGAACAAGTTCGCCGCTAGTCTGAACGGTAGCATAAACATGGACTCGAAACAGGCGTCCAACAAAACGTCTAGAAACGATCTGCCGTACATCGATGACGAGATTGAAGGCTACGAGAATCTCGACAGGTCGGAGGAGAAAAGGAAACACAACGGTTTGGTGGTGGTCGCCAGCGATTTGCTGAAGAACACTGCGAATCTCATGGAAGGCCAGCCGGAAACGAAACGTTTGTCCGTGGTGAACGAGGAGGCATACGCGATCAAGATGCACAATGTGACAGCTAAATGGGAACCTGGTCAATCGGAGAACACTCTGGACGACCTGAATCTGGAGCTTGAGAAAGGGAAGATATACGCGGTAATTGGGATGGTCGGGGCAGGGAAGAGTTCCTTCCTTTCTGCCATTCTCGGCGAGATAGAGGTGACAGAAGGTCACGTAAAAATTAATGGAAGTTTGAGCTACGCCGGTCAGGAAGCTTGGGTCTTTGGGTCTACCGTTAGACAAAACATACTCTTCGGCCAGTCCTACGATCGCCATCGCTACCAAAGGGTTGTGAAAGCGTGCTCACTTTTGAGAGACTTCAAGCAATTTCCTCAGGGCGATCAGACGGTGGTCGGAGAAAGAGGCAGCTCTTTGTCGGGGGGTCAAAAGGCTAGGATCAACTTGGCCAGGTCGTTGTACAGACAAGCAGATATATATTTGTTGGATGATCCATTGAGCGCTGTGAGTAGTTCTTTTTTCGCGCGAGCGGAAATAGAATAAATTACATATCTATCGTGCTAACGTCACGTCCCATTTCAGGTCGACACACACGTGAGCAAACACTTGTTCGAGGAATGCATTCAACGATACCTAAAGGGAAAAACGAGAATTTTGGCGACCCATCAGCTGCAATACGTGAAAAGTGTCGATAACATCATACTGATCGAACAAGGGAAAATCACAGTGTTCAAGAGTTATCAAGATCTATTGGACAAGCGACCCGAGTACTGTAAACTGCTCGCGACCGAGGGCGATACCAATGATGATTCTTCTTTGGAGAGGAGTGGCATGCGAAGACAATTCTCGTCGTCGAGTACCAGAGTCAGTTGCATTTTGTGCTCTTGCATTATTTTGATTGTAAAAACCCCCCTTTTCGTTTACAGGACTAAATGTATATTTTCATTTTGGTAGAGCCGAACACCGGAAGCTAGTAGCGGCGGTACCGACGACGAAGAGGAGAACGAGGATGCAGAAAAATTGAACGACGGTTTGGAAGGGACATCGAAGGGACAGGTGAAGGGACCGATTTTCATAAAGTACTTCCAAACAGGAGCCAACATGTGCCTGGCAACGACTGTACTTCTGCTGTATATATGTACACAGTTCGTCGCCAGTCTTAACGATTACTTTATTCCGATTTTGTGAGTACTGTTTTTTCTTTTTTAGCAGCGGTGTTACCGTGACTACTTTACGAACGTCAAAAATATTTTTCAGAGTCAATGCAGAGGAATCGCGACACTATTTAATTCAGCAAGCTAACCTGAACGCTACCAACGACACAATGATCGATCCAACGGACGTGTCGTCCACATACCCTTACATATACGTTTACACGGCTATAGTACTTGGAATATTCATCATCGGGATCACCAGATCTATAACCTTCTACAAAGTATGCATCGTGTGCAGTCAAAAGCTGCACGATATGGCGTTCAGCGCGTTGATCAGAACCGGTATGCGTTTCTTCGACACAAATCCCAGTGGCAGGATTCTCAACAGATTCTCCAAAGACATGGGAGCGATAGATGAATTACTGCCGAAATCGATACTTGACGCTGGTCAAATATGCATGATGATGGTCGGGTCTCTAGTCGTGTCCTGCATGGTCAATGCCCTTTTCCTGATTCCGATAGTATTCTTGGGGTTCGTTTTTTACTGGATACGGAAGGTATTTCTCAAAACTAGCAAGAACATCAAAAGAATGGAGGGAATCAGTAAGTAATGCTAGACTAGATCCATCAGCTGGTTCTTCGTTGAAATCAGGTTGATACAGGTATTTTTTATTCAGCTCGATCACCGGTATTCACTCATCTAAATGCCACGCTGAATGGACTGACTACTATTAGAGCGTACTGCGCGCAGGAGATATTGAAGAAAGAATTCGACAAGCTACAAGACGTGCATACATCCACTGTTTATATGTACATAGTAGCAAGCACTGCCTTTGGATTTTCTCTGGATATATTTTGCCTTGTATTCACTTCGTTGGTTACTTTCAGCTTTCTTCTTTTACAACAATGTAAGACTCTTATTATTGTACGGAGCAACTCTGCGGGCTACTAAATAATCAAACGTATAATCGCTTTCTTCTTGTACATTCTAGTTATAGGATTACTTTGAGCTTTTAGATGTCAATAGAGTTCTCCTACTGTAATCTATGTTCTCGTGATACGACCGATTAATATCATTATTATCATTATTATCTATTTGCAGCGTTCTCCGGTGGTGAAGTGGGCTTAGCCATCACCCAGGTAATGGCGATGACCGGAATGATTCAATGGGGTATGCGACAAAACGCCGAAGTGGCTAATCAGATGATGTCCGTGGAACGCGTGCTGGAGTACACGTTGGTACCGCCGGAACCGAACCTCCGCGACAGAGGAAAATTTGCGAGAAAGACCGAGAAAGCCGTCGCGATTCCAGCCGATGCTCCAAAGAACTGGCCCACAGAAGGATCGATCAAGTTCAGGCAGATATATTTGCGATACGCGGAAGACGAGCCTCCGGTGTTGAAGGGGCTGAACATTGCCATTTCCGCGGGGGAGAAAGTTCGTTTGTTTCTATGTGATCTAAATGCGGAATTTATAGGATTTTATAACGATCATGTGAATCGTTACAGGTGGGAATTGTCGGCCGAACCGGTGCTGGAAAGTCTTCGCTGATAGCTGCACTGTTCAGACTAGCTAAGATCGACGGAGTCATTGAAATCGATGGCATAGACACCGGTGCTATTTGTTTAGAGGATCTACGGCGCAACATATCGATCATCCCCCAGGATCCTGTCTTATTCTCCGGCACATTGAGACGAAATCTAGATCCATTCAACGAGTTCTCGGATAAAGCATTGTGGGATGTGCTCGAAGAGGTTCGCCAGATACGATAACGAATTTGTTTCTTACAGGAATAAATTCAACGGAAATGAATTCGTAATTTTTTCATTTACAGGTAGAATTGAAAGATGCTGTTGTCACCGCTGGCACCGGTTTAGGCAGTCGAGTGTTCGACAGAGGAAGTAATTACAGTGTCGGGCAGAGGCAATTGGTTTGTTTGGCAAGGGCGATCTTAAGGAACAACCCAATACTCATGCTCGACGAAGCAACCGCAAATGTTGACCCGCACACGGATGCTTTAATTCAACACACGATAAGGAAAAAATTCGCCAAATGCACTGTACTTACTATCGCCCATCGGTTGAACACCATTATGGACAGCGATAAAGTGTTAGTAATGGATAAGGGTCACATGGCGGTGAGTAGCTAATTATTTTAGTAAACTATTCCCGCGTCTGTATTCGAATGTATACTGGTTTAGGCGCCATTATAGTTTTCGACGACAATTATGGGAACTACCGATCACAATGGTTGTTATCTTCATCCGCGATAACGTATCACCTGTATCCAACGTTTTTCCGTATGATAAATCATTTTTAATCTCTGTTACAGGAGTACGATCACCCACACATACTACTTCAGAACAGCCACAGCCAGTTCACTTCTTTGGTAAAAGAGACTGATCGTGCGATGTTCGATCAATTAGTTAAGATTGCGAAACAGTGTTACGTCACTAAGCACGGGAAGTGATGATTAATTGGATATCGGTAGTCGATTACACATTTTCTCTTTTTTGCTTTTCCGATTCGACTTCTGATAATCAATACAAGCAACGATTGTACGATTATATATCAATTGTAACCAAGTATTATTGTAAGTTCCGAAATCGCGTCCGAAAAGTCGTTTATATTTTTCTCGTTGAACGAACAAACAGATATACATATATATTTATATATAAAATATATATTTATATATAAAATATATATATATGTATATATATACATATTGTCCACAGTACTTCCTGTAAATGATAATGGCGCCGTTGAGCGGCGCCTCGCATCTCTTCCAAATAGATACTTATAATTTTCTATAGTATACATTTTATGTGATTTACAACTCTTGATAATCTTCGAATTATGAATTTTTACGATCGATAAACGATTCAACAGAGTATATTTTCTTTATACCGTATAGTTAATATACAAAAATCGCGCGCAATGTGATTTATTAGTACTTCACGCATAATCTGTACATATTATGCGACGTTAACAATTAACAATACTAGCAAGCATGCCGGATGTTGGACGGCAATCGTTACGCGAAACAGTTGTTTAAATAAATAGCTGTAGAAAAGTGAAGGGCGCGCGATATTTTTGCGATTCAAGGTCGAAGAAGTCCTGTCTCGCGTGCAAATTAATGTTTGCTCTCGTATTCGCCGTTGCATAAAAAACAAGTCCTAGGCAAATTACCAGCCAGATGGGCGTAATAGATAATAAAATCGAACAGAATGAGCAATTAATTTTGGCATTGAAATAAAAGAAGATCTCGCACCAAAAGCTTTCGTTTTTCCTTAAGAAATGCTGGTAGCAGGCCAAGTGACTTCATACGAAGAAAACAGTTTATAATGTACAATATACAGATGCCCGTATAATCAATTCACTTGTAATATATATATATATACAAGAAAGGAACTATTGGTGCCGGTATCGAGTCAATGTTAATTTTAAACATCGCAGGAGATTACAATATCCTATATTTTCTATGAATACGCGTACATGTACGAGAAATATTATTGTATAATATAACGAATTCTGTAAATAAAAGTTCACTTTTATAGATAATATTGATTTATTCAGAGACCAATATGGTATGGACAATACCTTTTCGCGATACTTCTAATAGATGAACGATACGATACTCACTGATTTCGACGTCGATAAAGTTGCTGAATGTCTCTTGAATCTCTCTGGTAACGTTTACTGCGTACCTTCTCGCGATTAGAAATGAATAATTTACTGTTTACTGCACTTCACTGTAGGTGTGTGTGCGCACAAAAACTGATTTAATCTTTGTACAATTTATGAACAGTGTTGTACCAATAACGTCCGAGCGACGATCCTCCCGTGTCAAGACTCGCGATCTGTCGCGATCGAACTAAACGGCACGGAACGAAGGACAGACCACATGCGCGTTGCAGGTACCAGGCGCTGGTTGCTTGCGATCACGCAGGCGCACTACCTCCTCTCCCGGGTGGCAGATTTGAAAGGCGCATTTTTTTTGTTTACCTGAAAATAGTCATTAATCATGCCTAATATATTTGTTGATATATCCACACCGACGTTATCGACCATGTTAGTTTTCGTGCTTTTCTGCAGCAGCAGCTTGCATAACGTAAGACGAAATGCATCGATGCACCACCAAACTCGCACGCGATTATTCCGTTTAACTTTATATAAATATAAATAAATATATAAATATATATAGCTAAATCGTTAAGTCTGATACTTTAGCTTTCATTTAAGTTTGTGGATTTAAGCGTGTGGATTTCTACCGTACAATATTTCAAATTTGCCGGGTTTCGTTTAAGTGTTCGTACAGCGCCATTGACGGCAGTAGCAAAACGCTCAAACAGTTAGACAAATTTGTCGACGGAGTAAATTACCATCTGGAAATGCACGGTGGTGACATCTGACGTTTCGAAGAATTTGTCGCAGCCAGTAATTTGTCTTCCGGTTTGAACGTTTCGTCACCGTGCGCTTCGCACTACACGGATCCCCAAACGGCGTTATTTTTAAATGTTCATATTCGCAGATATCAATAAACCGTTTCGCACAATACAGATGCACGAAAGTCTCCTCGACGTTTCTGTAACCTCAGAAATTTCATACCAATTTGCCTATTATTTTCTTTCGATTCTACCAATATATCTGTTAGCGGCTACGCATTCTTAGAGAGAATTTGGAAAGGGTGGCCGAAAATTGAATACGATGAGAGAGAATTTGGAAACGATGGTTCCATTTGATTTACATCGGAGTGTCGCATTACGCGCGCAGTGGCGTGACAGGCCGCCCGACACCGTCCAAATGTGTTTGTTTACACTTGCAGGCAAGCCCGCGTCAGGCTTGCTTCGTCGTTCGAGTTACACTGTACCAAAAACAAAGCGAGACGGATCTATGGAACTGGTACAATGTGGACACAGTGCGAAATCTTTTCTTCTAGCGTTGCAGGCAATAAACCCGGGAAAGCATCTCGACTTGGCAAAGCATGCAAAACAAAGAATTTATGAGGGTTAGATGATGGCTCGACCTCTCATGAGCATTAGTGGGCCATAATTAAATAAAATGTTACGTTCTGAAGATAGTAACGGCTTTTCAGAGAAACTGCATACTACGGATGGGTTAGTATTGCTTGATGAACAGATGGAGTCGAAAGGGAATGTCCTGATTCTTCTAGGCTTTCAACACAGAACATGATGTATGCCCAGTTATTCATTTTAAAAAATACGTTTTAAATGGTGCAATAAAATATAAATTTTAACGTAAGATTCATTTAACCTTTTAGGTACGGCTGAATTCTGCGCGAGGCTATTTCTCTGGACGGCAGAGTCTGATATGCACTATACAGAGTGTCTGTATATTCTTAAGATATATTGTTATATATATTGTGAATCGCATATTATAAATATATATCTATATATTACTACTATAATATAATATTATATATATTAATATATAATATATATATAATATATATTATAATAATAATTATTATAATATATTATATTATATTATACTATAATATAGTATATTGTAAATCGATGTGAAGACAAAAGAAGTGTGAAACAATGCATATGAAGACGATTATTTGATTCAAACGATGACCGAGTGAGCTGCTAGAGTAAGCCACTATAGTGGTGCGTCGTCCAGAGAGATGACATCCGCGAAAGCCACTATAGTGGCGCGTCGTGCCTAAAAGGTTAAACAAAGATTAAAATGGAAAAATAGTAGTGGCTATCGACACGTACAATAATCCCTTTTGCAGGTAGACGACGGTTGGCGATCACGTTGGTCCCTCGGCTATCGGGTGTCAAAGACTGTTTATTTTGAAAGGGGAAGTATGTTTGAAGAAGTCAAGCTACCCAATGTCGCATCGATCAAGTATAGGATAACTTCTTTTCCTGGTGCAGATGATCACAGAGTGGCGAAGACGATGCCTTCGGGTGAAAGTACCGTGATCGACGTCTCGGCACTTACCCCCAGAATCTCTCTTGGGAGTAACGTCGTCTACAATACATTTTTTTGATACTATTTCTAATATATTCGTGTGTAATTTTCCGGTATCATGACGGCCTTGAAGGTTTTCGTTAGCCATATTCATTGCATAAGCACGAAATTACTCGAACAATAGTTGAAACGTTATAATATAACGACCAAGAACCGTGTCATTAGTGTTTGTCAACCGGTGACAAATATGTCATTGAATGTTACGTCACAGATGGATAATTGCACGTGTCAGTTTTTGGACTTTCCGTCTCTTACGAGTGCTGCTAGAGTTCGTTAATGAAAAATGTTCCCTAACAGTAGAATGAAACGAGATACTTTCAATTCTCGATGGCCGCTTCAAGCGACACAGGAAAATACCCTTGCGCTGAAGTCGTACACGAAAATGATTTCGAAGTCGTAACGAGAATGATATTCGTTCGACGTCCAAGTTTCACGTGTTTGCTGAGTCGATCTTCGCTATCTGGATGTTTACCGCGTAATTTTTATCGGTACGAATAAATTTTAATACAAAATCCACGGCCGACCGTCAGCGTTGCTCGACTTTCCGATTCGTTCGAACGCTGTTTGCAAAAGGTATAAACGTCGCGAGGAACGGTTACGTATTCCCGAATAGAACGATGGAGTCGAAAGTTGTGTACACGAAACAGAGCCCGGAAGAGACCGCCAGTCTGTTAAATAGACTGTTTCTAATGTGAGTGTTCCGATCGTCTCGTTGAGCGGCGCATTTCATTGTTCGTTTCATTGTAGTTCTCGCGAAGGGCCAGAATTTCGCGTAAAAATCTAATTCCTCTGACCTCAGATGGCCCTGGAAATTGATGATCCAAGGCGTCAAGAAAGAGCTGCAGCTATCGGATCTTTATTTTCCGTTAGAGAAGGACAAAGCCGCGAACGTCTGCGAACGACTAAGCAAGTAAGTATCGACCAATTTTTTTTTTTTCAATGATGAAATTCGACTAACGAGTACGAAATTTGCAAACGGTAGATCGTGGGAACACGAATTGGCGAAGTCAAAATCATCCGGCACGACGGGCACGAAAGGACCGGACGAGTTGAAGGCGAAAAACAGAAACGGTCCCTCGTTGTTATTGGCTTGTCTGTCGGCGTTTCACACGGAAATAGCATTCATGGCGCTGCTATTGGGCTTCTACTACGTGATCATGGCAACGACCCTGCCTCTCCTGCAATACCAGGTCATCAAGTACTTCAACCAAGACGAGGAAGAAAACTCGATCAGCAGTTCCGAGGCGCTGATCTACTCGGGCATTATGATAGTACACTTGTTCATCTCGCTTCTCTTTATGCATCACATAGAGCTGTTGACGATGCAACTGGGCCTGAGAATGAGAGTCGCGTGCTCCTCTCTCATTTACAAAAAGGTAATCGATGATCGTGCTCGCAAAATCGTCAATTCTCTTTCGTCCGGAAACGTTCGAGCAACGGCAACCTTTTGGAACATCATTTCGAGCCGGGAAAACGCTGCTTCGTTTCCGTAACAACAAGGTCGCCGATCGATCTTCCATGTACGCGCACACACGCACCGTCTTACTAATAATAAGATAGATTCTCGCGATCGTTGTTGTCCTTCGCGCGTAAAAGATTACATACTAAAAGAGCACGCGTTATCGAGCTATTTATGATCGTTGTCGACCAACCGCTGACATGTTGCTATCAGAACCTTGTGAATCGAGAAGCAGGCTCGGTCCTTCGAAATGTTTGCCGACCATACAAATTGGTATCGATCGTTCGCGAATGGTTGTTCACACGGCCAACCGGATGAACCTCCTTTGTTCCCGACGTTTGCCTGTTCCCGCTGAAAGAGAGACATCTTTTCCCGCAGATATTACGGTTGAACAAGAGCACGTTGACTCAAACCACTTGCGGCCAGGTCGTCAACCTGCTCAGCAACGATGTCCAGCGTTTCGAGAAGTTCTGCTTCTTCATGCATTTCATTTGGGTGACACCAGTGCAGGTAATTAACCGGGACGCGAGTACACGAATTTGCTCGCGTTCGTCCTGACTTGGGTAACGCAAAAAACATCGGTTTGTTTCCATCGTTCGCAGACGGTGGTGATCAGCTCGCTGCTATGGATGAGGATCGGTATCCTGACGTTGGTCAGTTTGGCGACTCTGATCGCTTTGTCGCTTCCGTTGCACAGCGTCACCGTGAAGATGGTCAACAAGGTGAGACTGCTGATCGCCTATCTGACGGACAGAAGGGTGCAATTGATGCAAGAGCTCTTAACAGGTATACAGGTAAGCGGAACGCCGGCGGTCGCGGTACGAACGGTTTTACACGGAGAATTCCGATTGTTCCCGGAAGGTGATCAAGATGTATGCCTGGGAGAAACCGTTCTCGGATATCATAACCACGGTCAGGAAGAAAGAGGTGAAGAAAATACGGCAGGGCGTCAACATATACGGCATCTACCTAATGAGCGTGGTGCTGACCACAAGGATCATTCTCTACGTCACCACTTTGTGCTACGTGCTGATGGGGTATAAGCTTTATCCGCACATCACGTTCATGCTGGCGAGCTACTTCGAGCACTTCCAAACGTTAGGTGCATTTTTCTTTCCGTTGGCCTTGATACAGTGCGCAGAGATATATGTTTGCACCAACAGGATGCAGGTTCGTCTCGGCTTGCAGCTGGCTGCCTCACTGTGTACAGTAAATTCTCCTTAATCGACGCTCGATTTGTACAAAAAAAAGAAATGGACAATTTGGGAGAAGGAGATACGATTGTTCGAGCCTTGCGGCTTGCTTTCACGGTTACCGATTGTTAAAACCTATAATCCTCTTCCGAAATTGTCCAAGTTGAGCGTCGATTAGGGAGAATGCACCGTACCTTGCTATTTTGCTGTCTCGCTAGAAAGAAAGCCTGTTCCAGCAATTTTTATTACTGGACGAACAACCGGTCGAGACGCTGTTGAATTCGGCCCAGCAGAACGGTAAATCGAACGACCGGGAAAGGAAGAAGAAGACGAAGGCCGAGGAGACCATCGAAGCGGAGAACGGTCTTCGAAATACAACCGTGACTCGCGTCGAGGAAAACGCGCCGGTTTCCGTGACGCTGGACCACGTGTACGCAAACTGGGCACCCGGCAAGTTACCACCGACATTGGTCAACCTCTCGTTACAAATTCGATCCAGGGAATTGCTGGCGCTGGTCGGCAGCGTCGGTTCCGGCAAGTCCTCCATCCTTTATCTACTACTGAAGGATATGCCCCTGGGATCCGGAACCGTGAAAGTATATTGCGGCGAGCCGAAAGAACTCTGCGACAACACGTCGGGTTATATCATCGACAAACCGAACTTGACGATCTCGTACGCCAGCCAGGATCCGTGGCTGTTCTCCGGAACCGTCAGAAATAACATCCTCTTCGGACAGCCGTACGACAGCGAGAGATACGCCGCGGTGAGTTCACACCCGGGCTCGACGTTTCCCTACTTCGGTACAGTCTGCGTGAGTGAACTCGGTGTGCGTTGCAGGTGATCAAAGCATGCGCCCTTGTCCACGACTTCCAGCAGCTTCCTCGCGGCGACATGAGCAACGTCGGCGAGAACGGGTCGTCGTTGTCCGGCGGTCAAAGAGCCCGAGTGAACCTGGCGAGGGCCGTCTACAGGCAGGCCGACATCTACTTGCTGGACGATCCGTTGAGCGCCGTCGACACGAAGGTGGCCAGGCACCTCTTCTACAAGTGCATCAAGCAGTACCTACACGGGAAGACCAGAGTCCTGGTGACCCACCAGGTGCAGTTAGTCAAGCAAGCCGATTGCATCGCGGTGGTGGATCGAGTGAGTCTCGGAAATATGGATGTACTTACGTCGTATTAACGGTTGTACGCGCGGGACGCGTTCAGGAAAGTCGACTGTTTCGTTGAAGGGCACCGTACGGATGAAAGGGTCGTACGAAGAGCTGTACAAGACCTCGGAGGAGTTCGTCGAGATCTTCGAGGGTATCGCGAAGTCGGCAGAAGCCACCAGACAACAAGCAGGCGATGACACTGTTTTACCGTCCCTACCCATGGATAGGAGAGCCAGCAGGAGGACCATTGGCAGATCTTCGGTGGGGTCCATCGCCAGCAGCATGGTATCTGGAAAAGAATTCTGTTCACGTTAACGCCAGGGAATTATTAAGCCAAGGCGAATGTACGATGTTCAATCGGGTTTCAGATGTCTTGCGATTACGACGGGGAACAGCTCGGTCCGGACGAGGACGACGAGATGCCTGCTAAGGCTCGCAGTACCAGCAGCCTGTTCCTAGGATACTTCAGGCACGGCGGGTCTTATCCTGTCCTGACTTTATTGTTAATCGTTGTACTCCTGTCTCAAGTGACTCTCAGCTTGAACGATCTATGGCTCTCGAACTGGACGAACTTGGAGGTCGCCAGACGCACCATCGAGGGAAACAGCTCCGCGATCCCGGACAATCGGTTCGTCTACAACAACACGTTCCTGGCGAAGATATTCACGTTGGACAGCCACGGTTACTTGTCGACCATGGACGCCATCTACGTTTACACGTTCTGGACTCTGCTTTCTTCGCTCGTTATAATCCTACGGAACGTTTCCATCATATGGGTCTGTTGCAGAGCCACCCTGAACATTCATAACGCGATGTTCTCGAGCGTGTTAAGGACCAGGCTGTCGTTCTTCCACCGCAATCAGTCTGGTAAACGGATTTGCCTGTTTTACCGATCGAGTAATTCAGACTGTTTGTACAGGATCTGACAGACTTTGATGTCCAAACTTTGTCAGCACATTCTATGGCATTGAACATAAGTCGTTCAGAGGTTTATGAAACAGTTACAGTAAAAATACCCGATACAAGCGGAATAGCATCCGATTTGCTGTTACTACGAGCATTGGCTCGAATAGATCAATGTATTTATTACTTGCAATTATCGCTTCCGCTATCGACAGCTATCACTGGCGAGAATTACTTTAAAAATCCTAAACAAATTCAACGCAAATATCACTGATCTATTCGAGCCAATGTTCGCGGTAACGGTAGATTTGTTAAAACTATTTCAACAAAGTTCCGAATGACCTATGTTTACGTAATACATTTTTCTCTTACTCAGCGTCACAGAATATACTGTGAAATTTTTGAACATTGAAACCTGATACACCCTGTATATGCTTGCAGGCAGAATTTTCAACAGATTCTCCAAGGATATGGGCACCATAGACGAATTGCTGCCGATGACGATATTGGAGAGCGTTCAGGTCATATTGCTAATAATTGGCTGCTTGATCGTCGTGATGACTTGCAACAAATGGATGATCGGTCCTGTGCTAATTCTAGGTGTTGTCTTTCATTTTCTAAGGGTGATCTACTCGAAGAACGTGATCAAACTGAAGCAAATGGAAAGCACGGGTGCGTACTAACATTGTGCTGAACCCTGCGCATGATCTGACCCGATCGCGATCAATTTCAGCGAAGAGCCCCGTGTTCTCGCATGTGAACGCAACGATGGAGGGGCTGACCACGATTCGGGCCACCGGGCCCGCGATGATAACTCTACTGGAAAAGCAGTTCGACGACCTGCAGGACGTAAACACCGGCGCGAACCATCTGCTGTTCATCGCGTCTCAGATGACCGGTTTTTACTCGAACATTCTGATCTGGATCTTCTACGCGTGCCTCTCTTTTTCGTTCATACTGGCGGATTCGGGTGAGCATGGGACCAAGAGCTAATCCAGATCTGTAAGAAGCGTTAGGAAATTAGGAGAAGTTGGGGGGGGGGCCCTGGTTAAAGTGTGAGAACCGACCAGTCCCCCTGTTTTTCTTGCTGTTTACGTCGCTAACGAATACGTTTCATTAGGTGACACCCTCAGTGGCAACGTCGGCCTGGCTCTAGCACAGACATACGTCATTGTTACCGTCTTGCCGCACGGCTTGAAAGAAGTTTACCATTTGGTAGCGTACATGGCGTCGGTAGGAAGAATCATGGATTACATCGAGTTGCCGTCGGAAGGGGAGTGGCGAAGCGACCATCCTCCGCCGCCAAACTGGCCCGAGCGAGGCAAATTGAAACTGACGAACGTCAGCCTCCGATACAGTCCGGACGAGCCGATGGTTCTGCGGGTGATTACCGATTTTCCTTCCTCTCTTCCTCTTGATCTCGACTTGCGAACCTACTCGTGATCGTTCTAGGACCTGAACGTGACGCTGGAGCCGGGATGGAAGGTCGGCGTGGTGGGCAGGACGGGTGCAGGAAAATCGTCCTTGATATCGATTCTGTTCCGCTTGTTCTCCGAAGGTCTGCAGGGCAAGGTCGAGATCGACGGGATAGATTTGAGCACGTTGGGGCTGCACGAGTTCCGCTCGAAGATCTCCATCATACCGCAGCAACCGTTCCTCTTCTCTGACACCGTGCGCAACAACCTGGACCCGTTCAACATGTATGACGATGCGAAGCTGTGGGACAGCCTGCAGCAAGTGGAGCTGAACAATCTGGGCCTGGATCAGCAGTTACATAGCGGCGGGAACAACTTGAGCATCGGCGAGAGGCAGTTGATCTGCCTGGCCAGAGCGATCTTGAGGAACAATCGCATTCTCGTGTTGGACGAGGCCACCGCGAACATCGACAACCAGTAACGCTGCTTTCCCTGTTCGTTGCTCGACCATGATCGATCACCTGTTCACGGCGAATGTTTTTTGTTTTAGAACCGACGCCTTGATCCAGGAAACAATTCGCACCAGCTTCGCCGACCGCACGGTGATCACCGTCGCTCATCGCCTCAACACCATTATCGACTGCGACAGGATCATAGTGATGGACGCTGGACACATCGTGGTACGGTTCAATTTAAAAGTACTATTCTGTCGAGACAATAATCGCGAGACAATAATCGGTTTGCCGAAACAGGAATTCGGCTGTCCCCACGAGCTCCTCAGGGACAACCCTAACGGAGTGTTCTCGCAGATGGTTGACAACACAGGGCTGACGAAGGCGAGGATGCTGCGGCAGCAAGCGGAAATGGCTTGCTCGAGGAACAGTCACGAGAGAAGCGTGGATCTGAATAGACGGTCATCCATCAACAGCGATAGCACCGAAATTATTGCCCAAACGATGCTGTAGGACGATTCTATGCTGGAATAATTCGATTTTACTTTTTATTGAATTGCATGTTGTATGCGGTTAGAAACTTGCTTCTTTGAGATCAAAGTTGATCATCTTACCTAGTCTAGCAACTGATACTTTATAATCGAAACTGACTGTTAGAAACATAAAATAATAGTTGCAATCTTTGTCATTCTGGGTCAGAACGACAAAAGTACAAGAACGACTGTGAACGTTCGACGGACATTTACAAAAACAATTCATAGGAAATAAAACGAATAGAAAAATAAGCTTATCGAAATTATTCAAGTCTTCTAGACGACAAGCATACTAAAGTAAAGACAATTCTACAGAGAGACGGGGGTGGGGGGGGGGCAGACTTTCAGATTTGTTATGTTTATTTAAATATGAAAGTACCTATACAAGTGTAACTTTCAATGGAAAGCGACGAATCGTTTTCCTCCAGTGTTCAAAAATAACGGTATTGTAATCGTATTTAGAATTTTCGATTTTGCCAACAATGTTTTATTCGTGCTTTTTCTGTTTGTAACCTGAAGCGAACTAATGATAGACAACGACCGATCTTCGACTGGCAAACAATTCTAATCACGGGACAGAGAACGTCGGAAATATAGTTGTTTCGTCGATTCGTTCCGCCGCAAAACGATTGTTCGTGACACGGACGATCCTAATCGGAGACAAAAGTATCGTGTCACGCGCACGCACACGCATAAGTCAACGTAAGTCGACGATAAGGACAACGGAAACATGATTGATCGTAATGAAAACGAAAAAAAAAAAAAAAGAAAACAATGAATCCGGTCGAGATTCGTTGGAAGTAAAGAAGCCACTTTCGAAGAGAAAGTAGTAATCCTAAAATTATTATTCTTTCTATGTCTGTCTCTTTGGCATGTCTATCACTACAACCGAGCAATGATCGATAATCCTCTTGATCTTGAAACAAGATTATTAAGGGATCATGGATCACACTTACAGCGTAAAAGGCATTAAGTTTTCTATGACACGTCCTCCGAGGTCCTCCGTCCTCCTTCGCGTTCCGTGTAATAAATGTTGAGATACGCGTACGTCCTATGTATAAGTGTGTGAGTGTAGTAATATTTAAATCCTCTCTCTCTCGCGCCTTCTCCCCAATTCCCATTTCGTTACGTTCGGTAAATTCGTTACTAAAGTAGATTCTAGTTAAGTATACGTTGCTCTTCGTAAAATGTATCTTCCCACGAGACTCGGAAAAAAACGAAACAGATCGTACTTGTCGGATTAGAATATGTCCGGGGGGAGACACGATCCCCGTGGAATTCTCTATCAAAACTCTTCTAATATACCTGTTAAAGTGGTTGAGCCACACGGTCTGCGTGAATCGACAGCATTCGGATATCCAAATAACGTATAACCGATATCCCAGTAAAACGATTAAAAAATAACAACACAGCCTCTTTGAAACGCGAGCACCTAGGCGTTATTTACACGCAATCGATGACCAACGAAATCATAAAATACGCGTGTAACATCTTACAAAATATTGTAACGCGATCGCGAACAGCTTCGCATAGTTCGATCAAGGGTCGAGGATACGACAAATGTAAAAGTTTTCAATCTGATCCCCGGTCGCTCGAAAGAACCGTTTCCGGTGCGCGCGGATTCTTTCGTTTTCATTGAACCGGACGACGCGGAGAACGTAAATCGTCGCTTGTATTTAGATATCGGAATTCGTAGTGTACTTTTAAGCGCGGACCGTGTTACGTACATTTTTAGTTTTCGTACCCTAAGCGTTATTTACACGAACGTATGCTCTGCGTACGAAATGAAATTCCGCGCCCGCGTTGCGAGACTCCCGGCGAGTTGCGATTGTATTGGACTCTGCTCCGAGTCCTTTTATGCGAATGTATAATATATCTCTGTAATAACTAAGTTACAAAAGTTGCAGTCGAACGAAAATGTTTGTTCCCCGTATTAGAGATTCTACTATGTTTCAAGGAAGCCAAGAATCTTCTTAAACTATTTCCAAGGAGCTTTGAGGGGGAGGGACGAACAGTCCCGTAAACGCATAAGACAATAACAATCTAGTGTTAATCGCCTAGTTGCTTAAACATTCGATTCTCTGCGAGGAGCCGGGCGCATCACGCGATGCGTCGTAGAAGAATGTCCTAATTTCTTGTATACTTTCTAAAAACTAATTTTATATGATATATCGTAATTGTAAACTTTTTCTTCAAGTAGCACTTAATTATAATACATATTGTTGTCTTCCTTTCGCTTAATCACTGCTTCTTGTAATTTACTTTCAGTCCTTACAGTGGTACTTAACGCGTAACTTCCTTATACTGTGTGTGGTGTGTGGCTCGCGTACAGCAATACGATTTCATCCAATTAAAAACTATGTTTGATTTATTCGTTCGGATTGTAGCTCGTGAATTCTCGAAGGTCTCCGTTTAAAATATTCAATGTCAATGAATCGTTTCTCGCTCTGTTTCACGCGCGAATTCATATCCTAGTCTCGATCTACCTAGTAGGCGAATGCATCCATCTCCGCTTAAGTAATACGTGTTTAGTCGTTCGTGTAACAGTAATTATAATCGAATAACAACTCTCTAACGTTATCGAGTGTGTTTTATATTTGTAAGTTACGTCGCTATTTTATCCCATTTCTCGTTCTGTCGCAGCTAAGTAGACTCTAATCGTTCGTGTGCAACTATAAACCTATAGTACTAAATATTGTATAACAGCGATTTTTCTGAATAACCTTTTTTAGAATATCCGCGGAAGTGCTCTTCTCTCTATACGTCGCTATCTTTTTTCTATTCTTTTAAATAGATCGTCTGAGTTTCAATTTCCTTTGGTTAGTAAGAATATACTTTGCTACTGCTGCCTTTTTTTTGTCGTTTTTTTCACGTTTTTATATAGATATATAATATATCATTGCGAACCAAAGAAATTCGTTTACAAAAATCAAAGCGAACACACGCGATGAAAATATATTCTATATGAAAGTGATGCGATCAGTTCTGAATGTTAATTGAACACTTTTTTTCATACGGTAGAAATAAGAGCCGAGGAAACACTGTTATATAATATTGTACCATACAAATGTCATCTAATTCTTTTTTTTTTGTTCTTTCCTTCAGATTTATGAGAGTTTCTTGTGCGCTGGAACTTCACCTACAATTGTTCCCTTAATGGTATATATTTACGTATAGCTCGACAAAAATAGTCCGGCAGGCTAACTCCGACCTGCCAAGTTATTAACGTCGGCCCTGCAACATTCTACCGTTCAACAGATCAAACGTGATGCGACATCGTTGTCGATATACTAATCGTAATCCTCCTTTCTTGCTCGAGTTCGGCAAGCTCCTCCAAGTCAAACAATGGAATACGTAAGTTCATCGAAAGTATGGTTCAGCGATGAAGAAAGTCGAAAATATTTCTAAACAGTACGAGAAAGATGTTAACATTAAATATACATTCAAAGAAATCTTTGGTATTGTTATATAAAACCGTGTTCCACGATTCTATGTAACTTATATTTAAAAATCAAAAATCGAGAACACTCCTAAACGACATTTTACATTCACTGCTATCTCTCTCTCTCTTTCTTCTATTGTTCGTTTCCGTTGTTGCTAAAAATTGTACAACTGCTAATCGAACTTAAAGTATTTTTTTGGCAGTTACAACGTTCTTTGAGCAATGTGTGATATTTTATTAAATTATCCATGTATTCCTGTGTACGTACTTTAAGATTATTTGCACTTATCTTTGCATCCGCTACGTCGATGAAAATCAAGTCCTCCGACCTCTATGGAACTGAATTGTACGGATTACGCACAACAACGTAACAACAATTAACAACTAAGGTCAACCACTTCAGCTGTAGTAAACATTGTGAAAACACAACCTATCCTTAAATCGTTAAATCATGTGTCCCTCGCTATTGCGCTTCTAATTAACATGAACCTTTAATAGAAAACAAAAACGTACAGTCAATAGCCAGGGATAACTGAAAGACTCCACTTACCATTCGACTAGAAAAACAATAATACTCGAAAGGATGAAACATGTTCGAAAAACGTAGAACAGTGGTAAGTTAGTGGACGGTGAAGCATAGAGAAATATTGCTAAACGGTTGTTTCCCGGTCGACGTGGATATATTCCACGAAACCGGGTTGCTGTTGTCAGGAGGCTGCTCCGAGCAGCGTCTCTTCTGTAGGCGCGCGTCTCGGTCTATTGCTTTTCTTTGTACCCTTGTAATGAAGACCCTTGTTGCGTGCTTTCGACCTGGAAAACAAAGAACGATCTTCAAAGTCTTCATCAACCAGACGGCGGGAAGAGCGAAAGTTTTTTCGCTCTTCGCCGGTTAATGGCAACTCGGTGTACACTTTTGTATATCGACAACAGGTGTCTCTGAGCCAACTATTATGCAGCCAGCTATGCACTGCTGTATACAGGAAAATCGATCAACAGGCGATGCCGAGCCTGTACAAGCCGTCTTTCAACGAATCAAGCAAATGACGGCTCACCTGCTGATCAGCACAGCAAAGAAGCACGCGAAGGCAGCGATGATTCCTGCGACACCAGCCAACACCAGCCACATTTCCGATGGGAGCAGCCCGAGGAGCTTCGCACCGTTACCGCAATTTGCTTCGTCGTGTCCGGATGGGCAATGCGCTCGTCCATCGCACCAGAGACTCGCAGCAATGCAAGCGCTCAGCTCGGGACACCTGTGAGGACAGTCTCCAGGCGACAAAGTCTCGTTCTCTATCCCCCTTTCGGGTAGACGCAGCTGTCTACGCAAGGCCGCTCTGCTCTTCGATATTTCCAGCCACGAAGCCGCAGCCTGGCCGGACTCCCTGGCGACAAAGTCCAGAAGAAGCGCAGGTGGTCTTGGCGGGCCAAGCCACTTGCCCTCTTCTTCCGTGCTCCCGAGCCACTCTTCAGAGAACACGTGAACCGTGAACTCTCTGGCGCCTGGTTCTGCAGGACACACCACCTTTAGCAGCTTGGGCGGCCATCCGGAGTAGAGGAGAACTCGATTGGTCGTTGGACACTTGGTTTGCTCATTCTGCTCCGACGCCGGGGGTGGTTCTAGAGGCAGGAACCATCCCCAGGTCAGGACGAACAGAGACCTGTTGTCGCGAGCCTCCACAAGCCAAGGGAGTCCCTCGCAGTAGATGTCCGGTCGCGACAGCGGCGGTGACAAGAACTTCAACTCGCCTCCTAAAAAAAAATAGAGGTTCAGTAGTAGGCGGACAAGTCGATGAATAAGGAAAACATGTGGATTGGTGCAATCACCTTCTCCGCGTACTCTTTGCTTTCTGGGACACTCAGGCACTCGGACCAGCTCGAAGCTCGCGTAAAAGAAAAGCGTTTCGAAGTCCTCGTGCGGCGCCTGCTGGTCGATCAGAAACGAGATCTCAAGAGCTCGGCTGGAGGAGATGTGAGTCAGGGGAAGGTGTGACGTGTTGTCACAGAGACAAGCTCTGGGCAGTCGAACGTCCCGCCAGGGTGCCTCGTATAAGACCAGCCGAGCTTCTCTGGAGCCCATCTCCTGAACACAACGTGGTCGACCGGTGTGAGGGTCCGGCTCGCTCGTGCAGACTGTTGCCTCGCCGAGGCTGACGTTGTGCAAGGTCAGCCGCACCCTCTCGTCCGTGCCTGCTTCTATCCGATACCTGCAGTCCAACTTCAAGGACCCGCCCCTGCCGAATAACCGGACGTCCCGCGGCGATATTACCTCCCCGCTTCGGACTTTCCGCCAAATTCGGCTACAGACTCCGTCCCCCCAAGGCTCGCCGACTTGAAGAGTCGATATAAATTCATACTGTGCCTGCGGAGTAGAATCTCTCATTAGATATGCCTCGATATGATGCGCAAGGCAACTTACATTAAAATTAACGGTGTGAAGAGCGGTGCCTAACAGCGTCTCCATGCGCAGCGTCAGAGTCGGTGCCACCGTCATGTAGCTCTCTTCCTTGGTGCACGGCCGTGTACTCCTGGTGATGTTTCTCAAAGCCGCGTGCGCGCACAGCTTAGGCGTGTCGTCGCAAAGCGTGGCCATTGGTAAAGCGGTGTTCGGTATCCCGTCCCAGAAGATCAATTTCACCGCGCAGGGCACGTCCGATTGAGAACTGGCGTTATTCTCTACGGTGCCCGTCAAATCCCTCTGAGAGTAAGAAGAAAAATAGATCCACACTCTGTCTCCGGCGGCCCCTTTTATATTCCATGTACAACTGGAGTTTGGTGGCAGTGCGTGAAGCGGCGCCCGCAGTATGCCGCTTCTTTTGCTAGTCTCGTTTACAAAAAAGTGGCAGCCTTGAGGGTCTCTGGCATAATCGAGCCCGTCGGAGTCAACGTACACTACCTGAATCTCGAGCTCGAGCCGCAGAGCGGACGCGCCCAGAGGAATGGCTATGGGGGAGCTCCGGAACTCCACCTGCATCGTTGGGCCCCTGGCAGTTATTCTAGGCAAAGGCCCTCCGCAGTAGATCAACAAAATCGGATCTTCTAGGCGAACACCGTCGTGGAAGATGAGGCGGTCCTTGTCCGGTGGACAATCCTGCCATACGCTTAGAGAACTATTGGCTGTAGTGATTCCGACTGGACCGGGCGCCGTGGATTTCACGGAAATCATGGCATGCTTGCAGGTGGGTACCTCCTTCTGCCTTATGGTGATCAAGCAGCTCGCATTTCTCGGATACTCGCCGGGATAGTTCGGGCTCTGCAGTCGGCACTGCTTCAAATGGCATTCGTAAAAATTTCTAGAGCAGTACGTGCCCGGCACCGGGGAGCCTCTTTCAATTGGAAGATCTGGTTTTCCTAATCTAGCGACAGCTTCATTGCGTGCTACGAATCTATACCGCAACTGGAACTCGAACGGCACGCCGGGAGGAGCATGAAACAACCGTATGGACGCTGTTACGGTGCTGGTCTCGCTGTAATAAGACGCTTTTCCCTCGCCTGCTCCGCACCAAGAGCCACCCGTGAAATGTCTGCCCAGCTCGGCTAATTGCAACGAACCCTCCGGGCAACTTGCTATAAAGCTATCAGTGTTTGGATCTACTCTACCCACGCTAAACGCATCCCACAACAACTGCACCAATTCTCCGTACCCCTGGCCAGCAGCGGTAAACGTCAAATGACAAAGGAACGGCAGACGTTCCTCGGCGGGTCTTGGAAGATCTAGCTTGTATGTACGTCCTTCACGGCCGTGGTAGGTACGATTGCATGGTGAACACATTGGTGGCTCATCGCTGTTGTCTCCGCAATCGTCTCGCCCGTTACAGTAAGCGTCGATCGGTACGCAATGTCGATCTTTGCAAGTCAACTCAGCCAGACCGCAATCACCTCCGGCTGCATAGTCGAAGCAACCGAACAAAAGCACCGACAGAAACAGGGCTGTTATCCGAATTCGCTTGTAACCACCTCCAGCATCAGCTACCTCCTACAAAACAACAAAAAAAAACATCAATTAGTTCAATCGTCCTTCAAAAATATTATTATTCAAGAAGATGTACAAGTGGATAAGAAAATATACATCGACAAATATTTCGATGTGACAATGAAAGAGAGAAGTAATGAAGTGGGCGCGCGTGTAAACACTCGTTTCCCAAAGCTGCTTCAATTTTCGAGCTACTCGATATAACCTTTTTTTTCATTTAGTCAACGATTTACACGGTGCCCGTCCTCAGTGTTTGCAAACAAAAATTTTGAAAAGCTGAAAAGTAAACAGAAATATAATTGAAGACCACCCACCCCCACACACACACACACACGCATACAAACACACACTCGTTTGCGAGTTGTTTGCGCAACGTAGCTCTCGTCGAGATTAGATCGAATCTAAATCGGAACGTTCTTATCCATGCAGAATCAAGTAACGATCTTAATTTGTGTCGTTTTAGAAAAGACGCTGCCAATAAATACGATCTAATGGAAACAATTAATAAGAAAAACAGCAAGTATTTGATTTCTAACGAATGAACTATACTGCCGATAAACGTCTACCTTCGTAAGGACGTAACACATTATGTATACCCGCGTAAATAAAACTGCTGCCTGTCCGTAGTACATCTATTTGTTCCCCGGACACTCGAATGTATGTCAAAAGCGCATGAATCTTTAAAGCCGAACGGCAAACACGAACGGACGCCGAAGAAGAGATAGCGAAAGATTTACCATAATCGTCTGTCATTGAATCGAACATCACAATAGCAAGCCCGAGGACGTAGACGGAATCGATGACATTCACAGAATACCAGCGACTTTACTCTCAAGGGATGCTTCTTGAAAGTGGCTCGTCGAGATGACGTCTGCTGCTGGCGACCGACACAGTCGACATGATTACGATTAACGAATGGATACCGGTAATCAACACCACTTCCGATGAAGCCGCGGAGGATCCTGGATGAACATATTGTCGGTGGTTGTTATGCTGACTCTCTTGGAGAATATGTAGGCTGCGACGATTCGATAGGCGGATGGAAACCGAATTGGTGCAACGGATGCAACGGGGACCGATGCAGCGGGACTGAAAGTCCAGTGACCGAACGAACAGCACACAGCTCCACACCGTCGAGAGGTTAATGCGCAACTGCACGGTAAAAGAGAAAAGCCCGGAGGGCTAGTTCGCTGCAGGGCATGTACTGGGGTAAGGGTGATGGAACGAAACGGGGCTGAGCTCAGAGCCTGGCGCCTCAATGCATCGATCGACGTTCGGTCCTTTTCCCTCTCTCTCTCTTTCCCCCCCTTCGCTCCGCTCTCCCTGTTTCAACGCCCTAAACCGTGCTACGTATGCCGCAGTGACGTAACTACCGATCGCGACACCCAAATCCACTTGTCGGCAGACCCAACCATGTATACATGTATAGTCCGTATTCCTGTCAACAGATGTTGTACGCCAATCTTAGTTAAAATCTGCTTATTAGCTGAAATTTCAGCATTAGCTTAGTCGTCAGAATTATCGACTCCTCTCACAGTGAACATCGAAAGTTTTCTCGTAATAGTTTCATCCCTTGCAACAACTTCGGTACTTACATATTTACTCGTCTGCTTTGCAATCTTTCGGTTTTCCGAATCAAATTCCTACAGTACGTCGAATGTGTTCGCATACCCGGATTCCAATTCAATGGGCATCCAAATATTGATCTAATAGTGTAAACGCTCTAGTTTGAACTAATAAAATGGTTTATCACGAATTAATGAAATAACAGATTATTTTTTCTATGCGATCCAAAGCGGGATGGAGATTTATATCGAACAAAAAATGAAACTCTCTTGCAAAAGACAAGTTAAATGCATTTCTGTGAATCTAATGACTTTTACCCCTCGACGTTTCTAGCGTTAATTACGACATGTTTTTAACGTAATTGAGCTGCGCCTGAGAAAATATTTGGAAATGGACTCCGGCTATTAAATTTCCGAGGGTTTGCGAAAGTTTAAATAGAACTGACCTGTAAGTTTTCTTTCATTGACACAGTGGAGCATTTAAAGCCTTTCGTACCCCAGTTATACGTCTGAAGGTTAAACGAGGGTAATAACGTTGCATTATACCCTCGATACGCTTCGGTACGCAGATTAACCGCACTTCGGAGCTTCACGAGAAAAAATGCGAGTCATAGCGGCGGCTGACCGCTATAGGGGATGAATTGTAGGTCAAAAAAGATGCACATAAGCCGACAGCAATAAGAGAGAGAAGAAAACGAGATCACGGAATTCAAACGAAAAATAAGACGCAAAACACACCGAAAGCTTTGCGTATGTTGGATCAGCAATTTCATTGTGAGCTTTTTGCGATAATGAAAACGTATAAAAAAAAATCGTTGATTCGATAACTTCTAGTTAGTAATACCCCGGCGTGTTTGCCTAAATTGTTTACTTCTTTCTATTTATTTCCATGCTTGCAGCAACTAAATACTTCATTTCGTACCACATCTTTTTTTCTCTTATTCATATAAATATATTCAATGGTAATCTCTTTCATTGAAGTCACTTTTACGAAAACTTTAGTTTATTTGTGGTTTAAAGCCGTTACCGTGTACAATAATATAGAAACGAAATTGAACGTGCGACGAATACAGAAATATATGAAATCTAGATACGTAACTTTAACAATTAGATTTGTAGATAGTTAATAATCTAGTAGTCATATCTAATCTATAGTCAATCTCATTTTTAACTTTGCAATTTATGTTCAGCAAGTACACCTCACTTTACGAGCGCTATATTTATAATGTTAAAATAGGTCGATAAGGCATTTTCCATTTTTTTCTGAACTGTTCGCGTACAGTTTGTCTATAGTTTTTTTAGCAATGTACGGTAAGTAAACTGCAGCGAGGTTGCGGATAAGAAGTATAATATTAACGGGAACATAATGTGCAAACATTACGAAAGTGATACTCGAAACAAGTTGTTTTCTGTAGTTAAAAAAAACGTGTGTATTTTGAGAATTGCACCGCATCGGAGGTTTGTCGTAACATGTGACATACAATAAGAGAAACGAATAAAAATAGAACTTAAAAGAAACTTCGGTGGAATAAAGCTAGTCTTACATAATATCCAGAAATCAGGATTCGTTCTAAACTAGTATAAAGAGATGAGATGTCAAAATTTACATGTTTTCGATAATTTAAAAATACAATTCCTTATCACTAACGAATGCTTTTTTTGTATACTTAAATTAAACTCTTCTCTACGATCACATTCAAAACTAACTTTTTAATTTATTACATACGACGCGAGTTATATTCTACACCTATCATTTTTGTCGCCCCTTGTACATAAAAAGTATAATGTGCGTAATTTCTGATTGATTATCGGTTGCCTATTGTTGTAAAAAACAAAAAAAAACAGAGGGAAATATAAATGTGTGAAAAAGATGCGAACGGAATGCAGGCAAATGAAATGTAGCTTCCAAACGAACTGACAATGAATACGTTGTAAGAACCTTAGAAAGCATAACGCGTACGGATATCCTCAAGTTTCTTCGACACCTCGGACGGTGTTCGTTCAAGATCTCCAGATATACTCTTTTGTTTTGCCGGTTCGATCGAGTTGAACTGTTCGCATAGATCGCCATCGATCACATTCTTTACAGGATAATAGTACGATCTAAAAGACAAATGATCCCTTCCGCAGAGGGGCGGATGTTCGGAACGCATATGCATCTCTAAATGCTGGAAAAAGTCATGGTCCTCGTGACTCGTAAACGGAACAAGAACGCCCACAGTTCCACTCAACGTCGTATACACTAAACTTTCAGAACCACCAGGAATCAACGTAGCCTTTTGTAGAGACATAACAGTTTCACCGACATGGAAGCAGGCAACGGTATCTGCTTTTTGACTGGCGCCATTCAACAGACCCCTATCCCATAAAGCCTTATTCCCAGTAGGATCTTCGTCTACGTCGTCGTTAATTCCGCTTGCTAATCGTATCTGTAACAACGTTAAGCATAAATCGAATTGCTCAACTTATAATAAATTTCTCAAGAATACAAAGGAACACTCACAACAGCAATGTTTCCAAATTTGTCCGCAGTAGCAACAGTGTCGTAATCTAGTACGCATGTGGTCGTTATCCACCTTGGGTGCGTATCGTCCGCAAATACTATCAACTGATTCTCCTGTCGTTTGTATCTCACCGCATATACCGATTCTTGAACATCGCTCACGTATATTCGCTGGCCGATTGCATTGATAGAAACAACGGCATTCGGAATATGCTTGTTCTCGCATTTGCGCAACAATTTTTTCTTGCCCATGTCGTACAAACGTAACATTCTGCCGACACCAACTAATACGCGTCCCTGATAGGGACATATAGCCAATGGTACTTCGTCCAGGTTAGTTTTATGAACCAATTCGAGGCTGGTACATTCAGCGTTCACTCTAGACAACAAAAATATTATTCGCTAAAACTGTATTCGTCGTAGAATATGTACAAATTTCAGTCACTTAAATTTAGGGTCAGCACTGCAGGAATATCATCATACAATACAGTAATTGTGTAATTTCGTCATCATATATGTCGTGTTTAATTGGAATAAACTGATCACTATGTTAAAGAAACGTTCAGGCTCAAACAATCGTGTCTGGATTGCCTTTATTATCTATTTTGGTCTTGGAAATGTGTGAATAATGTTTTTGAATGAGACTTACTTGTACGTATACAGGAAACCTCCACTGCTAACTCTGGGATTTAACTGAAACTCCTTGGCGACGCCAACGATGAGAAACAGTTGATCGCCTTGATTTGCGAATTTCACCAGACTCAAACTGAAATATAAATTTATAAACAATTGAATTACACTTTCTCTGAACTATAAAAACCAAAACGTACACAAATATTCAAACCTTACCATAAAGCGGCCAAGTTTTGCTCAAGCCTATGAATCTCAAAGGTTTGTCCTGTTGTGGGTGCAATTATTCTTATCAACGATGCCCATAAACCGGGACCAGCTCTTGGTGCACCAAACACAGCTTCGTTTGGTTCTTCCGACAAGAAGGCCTCCGCTAGTTCCCTTGCTACCGCTGCCTCTTCGACACCTGCTGCTTCTTGCATCTCTTCCGCCATTTGTAATCTCCTCTGCTGTTTCGTTTCCTCTGTGTACGCATTGTGCTCAGTTTCGATAATTATCAGATGCGCGGAGTCCGAATGGATGGCGAATTTCCTTGGTGTGTACTCCAAAGGAAAGCTGATTTGATTGAATACGGCGCCTAACTTTTCAAGAGCAAGAATTCTTAGAGTGTTCGTCGAAATTGCAACGATCCCCTCGGGGCATTGTTCAGAACTGAAACCCGACGCGAACTCCAAGCTCTCGTAAGACAGCGGCGTCAAGTGGAAACGGTTTTGGTAATAGTAGCTCAACCACGATCTGCTGCTCATTGCGAGCACCGCCTGGTTCCCTTGCATTTTTATTCTAAATAACTTCACAGGTCGAGATCCCAGATAGCGTGTACGCGTGTCCGCAAGATCACCGGAAATGGGATCTAATACTGTTCTTAATAACACACCGTTCTGCAAACCTAAAGAGGATGCAAATATATATTATAAACGTATATTGCTTCGGTTCGAATGTTAGATACAACAGTCTGCCGATAGTGTGGCCTACTTAAATGTCTCCTCCTTTAGGCGGACCACCCAGTATGAAACCAACAACATTGTTGTAAATTCCGTTTACCTATGTTTAAGTATAAGCTAGATTGTTGGGGTGACAATTCCTCGGAACTGTTGGCATCTTTCGCACCCATCTCAACAATACATAAACTTTCTGCAGCCGCGGGCAGGGCTTGCATGCTTCTAGGTGCTAAACAATCGGATGGATCCAACGAAATGATCCTCACTGTATTGTCCTGAAGACCAACAGCCAGAAACCATGACCTTTGTTCTCCAATAGCTACATTACCAAGAGCCATGCACATAACTTCTGATGGCATTTTCTTCCGTTCCGTGTATTCATTCAATTGTCCAGTCTAGAAAATACAATGCATTCGACATTCATCGAAGAAACTAAACCAGTAAAATGTTCGCTTTTCGTCTAGTTTGACTAAGAGCTAGCCACACGTAAGACGAATAAGTGATATAATTTGTGCATCTTTTACATCTCTGAGAATGTGGTTTCACAGAGAGAACAATCGATGCAATCCGCAAACAAGATTTAATATATAAAGCAATAATATATTCACATACAGGGTCCATTTCGAAGTATACCAGTTCTCCACCGGTCAGCGCGATGACAACTTGGCGCTGGTTCACTGCGCATTTGACTATAGTCTTTTTTCCGGGTGCCTTCCATTCATTGACACGTTTATCAGCGCGAATATGACGTATACCGTCCGGATATACCTAAAATAAAATAGCGAAATAATTTCGTATTCGCAGGAAAAGTAATTTCCATTTTTTTTAAAGAAAATTGTCGAGTCCTTAATACCAGAAGTATTTAGATAGAAACTAAACATTCAACGATGCGACGAACTCGTTTAATTTAGCACTAGCTATAGCGACCGTCACGTGGTAAGACCAGGTGCCGGAGATACCGTAGTGCAATAATGCAGACAAATGTGATGCAATTTACCTGCACCAACGCGTCCTCCCCCAAAGCAGAGCAGCTCAGCGTCGGCGTTGTACCAAGAAAACCAGAGTCGGTCACTTCTTCTACAGTTTCTCCAATACTAAGTACAAGAGTTGCATTGACGAAGGACACTATGATGTAAGCATCATACTCCTCTGTAATCAAAATTATAAAGCTCACTCTAAGATATCTAAGCAGAATAAAACACAGGAGAAATGGATAAAATAATAGAATTCGTCTTCGTGACCGTCGAGCATACTGTGATCCTACACACAAAGAGTAGACGGACTTTTGGTGCAAATCAATGCTCTTATATCCCCCAGCAAAATCGAGTGTTCTTACCTTTTAGTCACTCTGTGTTCTGTAGTTCAACCAATAGCATGCTGGTAGCCTGAAAGAGAGAACTGGTGTTTGATAAGAGTGTATCAAGCCACCAGATTCGTCAATATCATTTACAAACACTAATTTATATCACTTTAGAATTATTCGCATTTAAAAATAGCAATAGAGCTCCTATCGTGTATCGATATCGAATATTTACAAATATTTGTTTCTACCATTATTAAATTAAAAAAAAACTCCCATTATTATTATTATTAAAAAAAGACCGACATATAAGTGTACTTAAGATTAAACAAATAGAGCCACTACAATGTACTCTAGTACTAAATCAAATAGTATGTATGTATTATATATAAAGGTGTAATTGTGTGTGACATTAGAATTAACAACTTGTTCTGAATTGTTGATTAAACATATGATAATAAAAACATGCAAACAACTACTGTGTAAGATGTATACGAACTAACCATCGATTCTTCTTTTAACAGTCCACACAGCATTTGGATTACCAGGCAATTCGCTGACTGCCATTTCAGAAACTTCCAAACCATGCCGTAATACGCGTAGCGTAGAACGTGGTCCTCTGCCACACGTTATGTACAACTGTGGAGTATCCTCGTTCGCTAAATCAGCCACCTGCAAGAATTTACTAATTCTGTAAGTACGAATTTATATTTCACATCTATCTTAATTTGTGGTATACTATACGTGTCTTTCTTAGGTTCAACTTCATTTTGCAAAGACAAAATGAAGGCGACTAAGAATATTTTACTTTTGCACCGTACCACCGAAAAAAGATACTGTAAATATTATCTTCCTTCTTGAGGGTGCACTCATGTTTCATTTCTTATCATAGAATTGAAGGTTCTGTTAAGGGATCACATTTACCTGGCACGCCATTATTGGCGATAAACTATCCATCTCATCCACCAACACTAAATTTCTAAGCGGTCTTGGCGCAAAGAAGAAGGTATCACCTTCTTCGAGGGGCATAGCAGAACTGAACTCTGGTTCGTCGTCATCGTCTCCTAGATGTGCAATTTGATAAAGATAACTGGAAAAGAAAATGAAGTTATTTAAAATTTGAAGTCGAATCGAAATTAGAATTCTTATAAATATACACGTACTGGTTACCGAATTCTGATGCAACAAATAAGAATCCTGTTTTCAAGACACACATGCTTGCCGCAACAGGTACCGTATCAAAATATTTTAATTTAATTTCGGTCACCATGTCTTCGTCTGTTTCAAGAGTGATCTTGAAAATGTCCCCTTGCTCAGTTTGAGCCAAGAAAAAGAACATGCTCTTAGTTTTATGAGTGGCTGAACAAACAAATATCATGCCCCTCTCGGGATCATCCAAATCGTTGCGCCGCCTAGGAATAGGACAACGAATATCATGTTGATCTCCTAAGTTTTTGTAAGTTAAATAATTCTCTGAACAAATAAGAACGCCGCTCGGTCCATCATTTCCACCAGGGACGGAGACAAGAAAGTTTGCGTGTTCTTCTAAAGGTTCACTATACTTGCGGACAACATGGTTCAAACCTAGGTCCAACTCATACAAAGTTAATGTTTGCTGTGTTTTTACTGCAGCATCACCTGTGGGATCACTATCTGCTTCCTATAAAATAGAATTGAGATCACTTCAATTGTAGAATGGTACAAATACAACAGTTTATAATCGCTTTAATAGTTTTAATATTAGTACCTCATAGTCGATTTCTAAGCAGGCAAACATAGGATTCTCAAAACCTACATCTACACCCACAGTATGATAAACTAATGTATTACTTTTATGAGCTTCCAGAGGAGAGGAAATCGTTAACCTAGCTTCTGGATCTCTGTTCAATATATATACAAGTTTTTGTTTTTCAATTGCACCTGAAATAATTTCAATGTAGTCAGTACTCATCGATAATTATAACAAAAATTTTAAATAAATATATTAAAGCTGCACCATCAGAGTAAATAGTATAATCAGTGTTGATCAGTTGAAACACGGTTAAATCAAATCATATGGTAAAAAATATATTTTCTTTAAATATCTTCAGTAATATAAGTAGAAAAGGAGATAAATACAGTACCTATCATTACTGCTCTTCCTTTAGGATCTATAGCTAGGTATTGTCCAGGAACAATGCGTCGGCAACCACTTTTTCCAAATGTTTCCTGATGTACTTTTTCGAAAACATTCTTTGCTGGGATGTATTCCAAGATTACAATACGTCCAGAATCAGACCCAACTACAATATAATCCTTCGTACCACCAGTTAGCCTAAAGGCCATTAAAGATCTTACAATTCCGAATACTTCTACGGTCAACAGGGTATGTACTTTCCCAGTATTGGGGTCTGGCCTTAAAAGTTCCAAAGATTTCCCACGCGAAACCAGAATTTCTTGCATCTTACTACCAGAGAAATTCCCGTGCACCGCATGGGTAATACCCGTTGCGCGTTGCAACGTTAAGTTATACAAATACATTGTCCTTTTCTTTCTCTTTCAATCAATGAATATGAAAAAGCTACTGACGTAGGGAATATACAGCCATTCTGCAATAAATACCATACGCAAAATCATTTTAATAAATCGAATTAATATTATGAAATCTTTCAAATAAATAAAATTAAATTCATTTCATAAATCGTAAGATTGCTACGACAACTGATTTCCAACAAGCATCATACTGAAAGTCTACTAATGGTAACGGTAGATTGAAAAATAACGCTGGATTTTAAGAATACACCACATCACGTTTTTCGCACAAGTCGTAGTAAAAAGAAAAAAATATCAACATTTTCGAATAGATGGAAATACAAAAAGCAATATTTTACCTTGTATTTATGAGCACATTCGTTCCCAACAACGATGATCGTCGATTTCACGTTCTCCTCGTGAACCTACCACCATTTGCAATGACTGATTCCTTTCCATTTCTCTCTACATTCTCTACGAACCTAATTAGTAAATGGAGGTAGAACGGTGACCAGAAGATTTTATATAACATTGAAACAACTAAACGCCATCTGACGGTAAAAAGTAGAATTGAAATATAGTTTTCAACGCGTAATTGTAAATCGACCGTAATTTCTTTACATGTAAATAAATCACGACTTTTATTTGCATGAAAATAAAATTTATACAATTACATTTTATATTTTCGAAATTATAGTATCATTCAATTAAACATAGACCTTTTCCTTGGACATAATTAAGATTCTACCTTTTTAAAAAAAGGATCATGTTACATACATGAACATATTTTCTTAATAGAAATGTAAGCATTAGGTTGGTATTCTTATGACAACAAGTTCGTTTGAATTCGAATCATTCGTTTAACAGTTTTCATGTAGGAATAGAGAATTGAAGTTTGTATTGTACATATAAAGAATAAGTGAAAATTAAAAGACCGTACAGTAATATGGAAGAAATCTTTCAAATTCTTCGCGACTGTCGTTTGGGTACTGGTGGGAATGAAGAAGCACCGGAAATAATTGAGAACGAATCATTAGAAAATATGAAAAGTAATATTGAAAAATTTCTCTCGAGTGCGATATGCTGCATGGGAACCGTTGAATATTCTAATTTAAATAAAATACTAGCAATCTTGAATTTAAAGGTACTGTTTGCGCATTCAGAGAGTAGCATTTTAAGTATATCATTATATTGAGGTTCGAAATATTTTTTACAGTTGTGTAATGAACTGGAAGCTATAAACCGTTTAATTGAATCACATGCGGTGTTACTTCGTCAACAAACAATACACAGATACGTGAAATCGGAATTCCGAAAGACAATTCAGAAAAATCAACAGGTCTATGGACTTAACTCATCCCATGTTAATTTTAATACAAGTAATATAAGTTTTACTGATAATTGGAAGGCTAAACTCTCTGATTTACCTAAAGGTGAGATATGTAAACCAAATATTTTCAACTCTTCAAAGGCACATTATACTTTCGAATTATAAAAGATTATAAAATTCATTTGCACAAGAAGTCATACAAATTTTATATTTGCAGTTGTTGCATCCACATTTAACAAAAATTAATACATCGGAAATTTTAATAGAATTTGAAAGATCCAAATGTGCCATTATAATTATTGTTGCTAATATTATTTTAATTTGAAATATAGAGTGGTATCTGATCCAAGTCACTGCTCCATATCATCCTACAGATATTACAATGCAAGAGAACAAAATGCAAGAGATATATATTTCCATATTACCAACTGGAACCAAAGACATGGAACCTTTGTGCATAACAATACCAAAACCAAAGTTAGATTCTTATGATATTTGTTGTGAAATTCAGAAATTACTTGTTCATAACATGTCGGATCTTCAGGCTACTTATGCAAACAACAAATTATATTGGGAAATGCGTGATCAACAAAATAATACAATGAAGGTATTTAGAACATCAATAATTTGTGTATAATTAGATTTTATCATTTCTATGCATGTATACAAATGTATATACATGTATGATAGACAGCTATACAAGCCTTAGAATTCAAATGGTTGCGAGAATGGAGAATCTTGTTTGTCGCAGACCCTATAGATAAAGACAATGTAACAGAAAACATTGTTCAAACGATTGACAAACTTATATTGGACAACAAAAACCAGTAAGTAAAGCTGTTGATCTATAATTTAATTGTGATAGTCAGAATACTATATAGAATTATATTTTCTAGTAAGAACATATCGAAGCGTACAAAGTGGTTATTAAGAAAAGTGGCTTTAACTGCATGTTTTTTAACAAGAGAAGAGATAGCACGTGCAGTTAAGTATGTGCTTACTGGTTATGATAAACTTGCAAATAATATCATATTATCTATATATGGAAAATTGAAAATTATGGAGGAGATTAAGAATGCAGTTAGAAAAACATTAGTTTTAATTGTTGATGAAGTAAGTTTAAAAATATCTATGAAATGTGCATATAGATTATACTTTTTTTAATATTCGCATATTTGTTAATCTTTTTCAGCATATGGATTATATACCCTTTGAATCTATGGAAATTGTAAATTGTCACCCTATTACTCGTTTTCCATCATTACATATTGTTTACGCTCTTTTTAAAGAACATGAAAACACAATAGAAAATGGTTGTAAAATAATTAAAATAAAAAATGACATGGGTACGTGTATAGTTAATCCGTCAAACGATTTGCCTAAAATGGAAAAACGTTTAAGACTGTTTATTGAATACTGGTTACCAAATTGGAAAAGCTTGTACAATGTTGAACCAGAAGTAGATGTTTTCGAAGATGCTTTAGTTAATCACGATATATTAATGTATAGTGGTCATGGTAATGGAATACAATACTTACCTAGAGAACAAATTGAACGTTTAAGAGTGAAAGCAGTTGTTCTATTATTCGGTTGTAGCAGTGTAAAACTACTTCCAATAGGAGGACGTTATCCACCATATGGTGTCTCGAATCAGTATTTAATAGCCAGCAGGTAGTAAATTAGAAGTTACAAAAAATGATTGTGTCCATTTTGAAATATTAAGAAAGTCATTCATGTTTTATTTATAGTCCTTGCGTACTTGGTATGTTGTGGGAAGTCACCGATGCTGACACCGATAAAATGACTGCAAATTTCATTAGTAGCTGGATACCGTCATTAACGAGTAGTTCGTGGGCCGATGTAGACATTAATTTATGGTGCCAGGGAATCTTTCGTTAGTATGACATATTTTGTACAATCAAAAAATTTGTCAGTTAATTTTACTGTTATGCTACGATTCATCCAAATTTCACACGTTTAGAATTGGTGAAAAATTCACGAAGCAATACGACAAATTTGTCTCCAGAGCCCGAGATGTTGAGGGCAGTAGCAAAATCGAAAAATGTTTGTTCTCAGTACATGACTGCGGCTGCTATAGTAGTACGAGGATTGCCGATAAAGTTGATTTGAATTGTAAGTGTAAAAACGTTACAAATTACTATAAATATTCGAGCTGATTTACACATATTTTAAAAAGCTGATACAAAATTTTTTCTTCAGAGAAGAACACGCGATTGGTCTCTCAGTTATCATACTCAGTGTGGTAATTCAAAATATTGTCTTTAGTCACATGATTATTTGAGGCTCTGGCACAGAGTTGGAAATGCTCTTGTGAGGTAAAACCTGACCTCCGTTGATATATAATTCATCTTTCACGATTACATCTTCACCGAGAACCGTTATACCTTCCATGCGTACCCATCGGCCAACGACGCTTCTCCAACCAACGATGCAACTAAGACAATATATCAAAACTCATTATACAAATGAATAAAACGATAATTAGATAAATAAGACAATTCTTAATTATAATAAATAAGATAAATACATGAAGAAGATAACATGGATGATGAAATTTACCCGTCTAGCCATGCGTGTTCCTTTATTATCGCTGATTTAAGAATTGTACTTCGTTTGATACAGCATCCATCGGATAACACAACACCGGGACCAATGGTGACGTTGGGTCCTATCCTACAATCTTTGCCAATCGTCGCCGTTTCATCTATTAAAACGTTTCCTACTACACCAGGACCAGAGTACAATTTTTCAGGAGATTTTTGTCTTAGGGATGTCAGATACATGCTCATTCCTGCATAAACAGAATGCAAATGTATCAAGTAAATGTAAACATTATTTACGAGCAAATATAATTTTCAGAATATATACCTTTGAGAAAATCTTTTGGTTGCCCTACATCCATCCAAAATCCTGTTAATTCCATTGCGTACAACTCTCCGTCTCTGGCCATTAATGGAAATATTTCCTTTTCTATACTAGTCGGCTTCAGTTCTATTCTTTTTAAGGCACTCGGATTAAAAATGTATATGCCTGAAAAATAATTTTTAGGCTTTGTTAGATGCTAGTACCTAACTTCACTAATTTGACTCTCATCTAATTTCATTAATCAAAGGAGAATACAACACCTGCATTGATTTTATTAGAGATAAATTCTTGTGGCTTTTCTACAAAGCTTTCTATTTTACCATCGTCCGCATATACAACAACACCATATTTTGATGGTTCCTCTACTTTAGTAACGACTATAGTACCTTCTTTACCATGATTCTTATGATAATCAAGTAACTGCTTAAATGGAAATTCACAAATGATATCAGAGTTTAAAACAAAAAATGGCTCATTTCCTGAGCTTAATAGATCGTGTACAAGTGCAAGCGGTCCTGCAGTACCAAGAGGCTCTGGTTCATGTGAAAAAACTAAATGTACACCTAATTTCTTTGCTTCCTCGCCTAAGTCTCTTTCCATCTCCTCTGCACGATAAGATACTGCTAATACCACCTCGGTTACACCTGTTTCTACCTGTGATTCAACAATGTGACCATTAGTTTGTATAATTTTTAATGAACTTCCGATAGGTAGAGTATTAAGTACATGAAGAAAAATATAACATACCAGAGCTTCTATTTGATGCAATAGCATTGGTTTATTAGCAAATTCGACCAAAGGCTTAGGCCGACTTAATGTAAGTGGTCTTAATCTGGTGCCATATCCACCAACAAGAATTAATGCCCTCATTGTACCTAATTTTTTCTTTTTCTGTTGCATTACTCCTTGGTTTTTCAGTCCCGACAGATATAAAACAACATGGATTTGCAACTGGATAAAACTTTAACAGAACTGTTATCTAAAAAAACGTCATTAATACTACAGATAATTTCAACAAAAATGACATCTTGTCAATTAAACAATGATACATATTGTCATTGAATTGAAGATTAAGCAAAAAAATGTTAAATGTAGAAAGACACTTAGATTTCGCATAAACATTTATTTAAGATCGTCGTGAATTTATGTCAAAGTATAATGAAAAAATAACATGTAAAAGTTAACATAATAAATATTTTCGATTACGATACACAATTTCTTAAGATTTTATACAAAAAACTTACCTGTTATTTACTTATCAGTTTGTTAGAGTAAAGTTATAAAATAATTATTCTTGTTTTTGCCACGTATGATTGAAATGCCGCGTAGACGTGCGTATGTACATAGTGACTACCAACACACATACACGATAAGATACACGCGTATGTAACGATACAAATATAGTCGTGTCGTATCAATCACTATCAGTCTTTATAATATTCTTATTAAAATTTCTACCTTTCACTCCTGACTAAATCACTCGTTCATAATTAATTTCACGTAGCGAACCATTCATCGTCACCAATGAATCGCAATACATATATGTCATGTTATAATTTACTTGTCATTTATATGTATAGATATACATAATACAGTAGTACGTACATATAACACTTTTAAAATTGTTTCTTTCTTCTTCCAACCACTTGATTTCGTGCAGAATTTTTTGCATACATTTATCATATCATTTCATGTTTTACTGTATAAAATCAGCGACATTGTCACAATTATTATAGGAGTTTTAAATTTATATTAATTTAAACTACGGACAGATTTTACTATTCGTTTCTTATTTGTATTTTTTAGTCATGAATACAAAATGCGATGTATCATTTTTGTTTTTAATTCATTATCGTTTGCATGAAGATCGCAGAATTTAAAACTACACCTACACTGTGCCAATTTCTACTTAATTATTATTAACGTAAAAAATGAAAATACACATTAAATACACAGAAACATAACGTTATTACATATATCGTAGTTTTTCGTACTGTAGCACGATAACTATTGCGTCTGCGCCAGAATGAATAGTTCATGATCACAAAACAAAAAGATGTAACTAATGTATCTCCTGTTACAATTGATTTTCTACATCCTTTGTCCAAATGCAAAATAATTTTGAAAATTTTATTGGTAAAAAGAGGATGATTTAATAACTGTCAATAAAATTATGGAAACTTAGTTACACATTTGTTTTACATATCAAAAGTAGTGCTTCTCAACCTTTTCACTTTGTCACTCATTTATAACAGATACTTCAATTTCAAAATTATAAAAATTAGTAAATTAGTTTGATTCATATTTATTAAAAACTTTTATATACACGTTAGAAACAAAGATAATATTTAATCACTTTTCTTACACATTAATCACCTCCCTTACTTTAGCGTGAGATGACATCTCTGGTTTTACGATTCATTAAAAATTTAACGCGGTTGTAAGTTGAGAAACGCAGTATTAAAGGATAGTTTTCATACGGAAATCATATAGACACTTGCTATAGAGGTGTAACTCCTTTGAGAACATTTGATGCCAGTGTAATTGTAATCCCAAAATTTTGAACTTACATACCAACAGTATTGCTACTTTTTCATGTTTATATCTCTGACTTTTAAATTGTTCTTCGAAGCGAGAGACCCAAAAGTCTGCATGGGAGAAGTTGGAAACATTTGGAGATATGGCCAGATTTGAAATATAATGCGGTAAAAAGTTAAAGTTTGAATAACAAGACAATAATATTTTGGAGCTACATTCATTGTATATAAACTTGTATACGTGTACGCATGTACATTTGCATCATATAAAATTGAGAGACTATACAAATTCACTATCCACTTACGGACACTTGCGCACTGAAAACTGATTACTGAAGAACTTCGAAGTTTTGCCCCTGTGAAAAATCTTCAACGATATAGCTTTTCGATAGAAACCGTGATCCGAGAAAACATCGTCGTGTTGAAAACGCTGGTTTAAAGGTAGAGACGATTGCACGGCATAGCCACGAGATGGCGTAATAAGTACGACGCTGCTTTTGACGTTCGCGTACGACTTTTTTTTTTGGTTCCTTCTACTTTGAAAACGGCAGGAAGCGAAAATTGTTAGTACTGTGCTTAGTGCTTACTGGTCTGACTGAGGATGTGGTGGAAAGTGTTGGGCACGATAGGAGAGATTCAACCGGAAAGGATTTCGATTTCGAGCACATAGTACGCGAGACACACGAGGTCCCGCGATTGGCCAGTTTATGAGACGACGATGGCTCCGTGAGGAGAGGAGAACATGGCTGCGACGCAAGCCGAGAGCCAACAAAACGATGTGAAGCTGAACGAGTCCGTGAAATGCGCACAGAAACGTCCGCAAGTCGGTGGGAATAGTGCGAGTGTTAACGCGAAGCAGCAGCTGGATCCAGAGCCGGGTGATAAAGTGCCCCGGGGCGCGGCCCAGCTGCTTAAATATGTGAATCGCGGCGGGGACACGGGTTTCGAGATGAGTCAATACCGCGAGGACATTGGTGGACACACTGCCGGTGAGGTAAAATCACCCAGAGAGGCTGGCCAGGCGCCTCAAGAAACTATCGGCAAGCAGGAGCCTCTCGACGCGCCCGGTCATCCGAACCATCCCGGACATCCGTTCACGTCGAATGTAATACGCGACTACTCGGAGGAGTATACTAACAAATCCAACGAGTTTCCCTCCAAGTCGTTGACCGATTATCCGGCCAAGCAGATACCGGAATACGTGGGAAAGCATGGAGATTTTCCAGGGAAACAATTGGAGTATCATGGTAAACACTTAATACATGAAAGTGAAAGAGTCCATCGAGCAGACATGGAAGAGCATTATGCAGCTTCCAAGATTGAATCCCGATTGGCATACGTAGGGGCTACACCGACCAGCTTTCCGGGTCAGCCAAGGTTTCTGTCTGGCCAAAGTATATCGCAAGCCACTGGTCCAACACCGACATTAAATCAGTTACTTCAGGCATCTACGCCAGTGCATCGGTTTCATGGAAATTATCCTGGAATGGGACCAGAGACTTATCAACAACCCTGGCCTATTCAACGACCGCCGGTTGTTCCTCCAGTTTATGCTCAACCTGGTCAACGACCACCACAGACGGTAACTTCTTACGAATCTATTTATATGTAACACCAGAGAAATCATATTTACGAACGGATAAGAAATATGTTTGGTTGTTGGTCGATTGATGCTCATTGCCCTATTGTCTTTTTAATCATAACATTCTGAATTTTGTCACATATCTAAAAATATAACAATGTTCTGTGAAAAATAGGGGTCACCAAGATTACATGCAGGGCCTGGAGGACCAAGTTCTCCAACTCCTATGCCATATCAACAGTACACGCAACGTTATTCTTCTCCTACAAGACCCCATGCACCATATACTCACCATCAGGTAGCATCTTCACATTTACTTTGTGAACTATATAGTACTTTGTGAATGTTTCAAAAAGAGGTAATTAATGGTAACTTGTATTTTTTAGATAAACTCATACACCACACAAACCAGTCATCCTTCCAGTCTATACACAGAGCAGAGAGGATGGAACCAAGGTGGACCACCAAATCCACCACCGCCTCCATCCAATCAAGCCAATCCTTCCAGTCAGTCACCGCAACGTGCACTTTCTCAATCTCCAGCACCGCCACCTTCAGCATCTCCACAACCACAATCTGGCCAATCACAGGTAATTTATACCTATACAAAACCTATGTCTCTTGTTCATTACTCAAGTACTCTTCTTATGTTCAAACTTTTCATGATATACATTAAAAATCACGTGCAATTATGTGCACATAATTTTGAATAAGAAAGAAAGTCTTTAAAATACTTGTAATAATCAAAACATGTCTGTGTATGAATTATAAAAATAGTAAGATTCTAGAATTTGTGGAAAAACGAGCAATTATGTTAAATGTGCTCCTGTAGTAACAATATTCTTTTATAATTACATGTATAAATCGTTACAAACATTATATAAGTTATCTTCATGGTTACAGAGTTTCCACAATCTGCAGCAAAGATCCACAACACCAAATACTCAAGGAATTGATTCAGGGGTAAGTGTTTTTGCTATATCAAATCATAAAAATGAAAAAGAAACACGCTCTGAGGTCTCTTTCTTCGGTAAAGCGTTGATCTTAAATTATTCGAATTAGAAATTTCACGTGCCTCACCTCGAGTCGAAACTGTAGTCATAATTATACGGCACATGCGTGTGAATGCACGTGTACACACGTGTCATTGTTATTTCGTCTTTTTCTTTTCTCTTGTTTTTGTTTGTATCAATTGATTGGAAATTGGAAAGACACGAAAAGAGGCATGAGAATTGAGTCTTATGTGGGACGATATTGCCGACATTGCAGAGCAATTCTAATTTCACGTTGCCATGAAGTGCCATTTGATCTTGGATACAGTGGACGGAGGTACTTGAATACTTCCCTCGTGAAAAGAGCAAGCATGAGTGAGCGAAAGGGAGACCTCTCGAGTATGGCTTGGCTACGGTAGGAGGGGCAGGGTGTGGGAAGTGGGGATGGAGAATAAGCGACTTGTAGAGTTCGATTAGGGCGCGAGTTGCGCGGCCGCTGGAGCCCCAGATATTAGCGACTTCCCCTTCTCTGTCTCTCTCTCTCTCTCGCTCACTCCCACTCACTCTATCTCCCTCTCACACACAGTTACTCGCTCTACACCACAGTCTGTAGTGTAGTGTAAGTGTACGCCATTGCGCATACGTGTGTGGTCTCCCTCTCATCCGTCTCTCTCTCTGGCTTCCCCTCCCTACCCCTTTTTCTCCGTCTCCCTCCCTCTGTATCCCTTCCAAACGCATACACTCGCACGCGAGTATGTACACGCATCCCCACTCCTCTATGTTTGTGCTCTCGCTTCTTCCAACGTAGATGGGCGGGTTAGTGAGAGGCCGATGTGCAACATAGGTTACACGAGCATAGGAGCGAGCAAGAGCGTGCGTATGATTCGCTCGGATTGATGGTGGGGAGTATACAGAATATATCCGAGGCAGTTCTTCCCCCACCAACGCTTCTGACGTTTTATATCGTTCAGCTATATTCGGTTCGTTAGATCATGCAACTGTCACTCCGCGACATGCTATCGAACTTCTCGTATTCCCATGACACGGCTGAAAAGTGTCGAATATATTTTAAACGCTCGATGAACAGTTCAGTCTGTGTGACATTAAAAACGAGCTACTGGTTCTCGTGTATAATCAGTCGTACTTCTTCTCCATTGAAATTCTTTGCTCTCCACCGATCTAAGAATTTTCCGTTTCATCATTTTGCGCTTCAAACAATGATCTAGCTCCGTTCTCTCTGATTTTGTCTTTGAAACGCTATAACCCCAATCAACCATTGTTCAACTGACGTGCCTTTTCGAATACACAAGGGTTTCAGTTTTCTGCGATAGAGTAACGTACTAGAAACGTTGAACGTACTTTAATTTAGAACTGTTATTGTCGTGCCATTGAATTTGTTCTGCAATGATAACGTTGTTACAGCATTAAAAGATAAAAACATTATTATATAATATCCGTAATACCATCCGTGACTACGTAAATATACCGACGTTTTATCATCTACCTCGTTACGTATAGTTAACGTTATAACGGGACAATGTGAAAGTATCATCTTTTCATTCAAATTTTCCATTTCCACTTGTCATCTTCGACTGTTTACCCGAAATTTAATTTATCCAAGCCGATAATGTCGAAGTGTTTACTAAGCGCGAGTAAAACAAGTTTTTGTTGGTCGTGATCAGGAGAGAATCGAAGGAGGGAGAATTGAAATACGATAGGCAGATCGGTCGGAATCAACGTGAATTCGCGGGAATTTGATTAATAGATTTGAGAAAAAGGAGTAGTTGCACCCTCGTACTGTTTGGACTTTGGAGTAGTTTTCTCTCTATCGCGTATTCTCTCGGGGTTTTTGGAGCACACGGGTGCTTTTCAGCGAGAAGCGACGGGAACGGCCGACGGTTACCGAACGCTTGCCGCGCCACGAAAGAACGCCCTCCAACGAGCAGCAGCTAGACGCGAAATCTTGTAAACCGAAGTCACGGAACCCACATTCGATAAAAAGAATCACGTTTTTCGTTTGCCCTCTGGCCATGTACACGTACGTAGACGATCAACGCTCCGAAATTCGAGTCTGTTGTTTGCTCGTGGACTTCTGATCCGATCGATCGCGAGGAGCTGTTCCCAGATCGAGAATATCGGAGGGTTGTTCCTCGCGATACGAAACTGCTCGGTGGGACTTATTGACACAACATGCGATGGTCGAGCAAGGCACACGGTGTGTGAACCAGTAGGCAGTTCTATAACGTACTGACAATGTTATGACCGTTCTCCTGCGGTTCCATTGAAATCACCGACTCTCTCGACTGCACATGATCCGAGCGCGGATCTCTGCTGTCATTTTTAGCCACGAGATTCCCGTAAAAACATGTGAAAATCGTACGGGGAACGTACAAGTCGTCCACGGTCGGTTTTGCCGTAGTGCGCGCGGGGTAACGCCTCTCCTTCGATTCTCGCGTCATGCCGAGAGTCCTTGTGTCCAACACTGTCTATGCTATACGTTCCGTGATCCATCCGAGGAAGTCTCTAATCGTCTTCTCTACGGATGAACTGTCCACTGTCTGGTAGGTGTAATGATGTGCTCTTTTCTTTCTTTCTCCTATTCTTTCTCTGTCCCTCTTTCTCTCGGTCTTTTCCTCTCTCTCTCTCTCTCTCTCTCTCTCTCTCTCTCTCTCTCTCTCTCGTACGTTCGCTTCTCCTCTTACCACTCTGTATTCTTGTCTTTATCTCACTTACACTTACATAGTTCGTTCTCCGTCTCTGTCCATTTATCTATCTTCTACTCACCTTCTTTCTCTACCACCGAACTTGCACGTTCTGTCTATCTCTCTCTCTTACAGTCTCCCCTCCCTCGCTTGTTCCTCGCCCTTCATCCTGCGCACTGTTTATCTCTCTCGCTCTCGATGTATCATTGTAACGACCTGTGTGAAGTGTTACGTGTGTATATACATGAACGTACATTCAAACGAATAAATATCATGGAGACATGTGCGTGTGTATATGACGTGTTATGTTGCACCGTACGATTAGTATAGCGAATGCCGCGTGTAGTGTGTATTTCTGATTTGACTCGTGGTCAAAATATGACAGCGAATAGATCGTGTTGTGTAGATTAAGTGTGAATATTAACGCGTCTCTTGCAAAGTGGGTTTCTTCGCGAAGGTTTCCGAACGAAACTTTTCTTTTTCCTTTGTTTAGTCATTTCCTCTTCTCCTTGAAAATATCGTGTTTTCTATCGTGGCTCAATGGAACATGTACAAGTGATCGACGAACGACATGAAAAATAACCTATTATGCGATCGTTCGAAAGTGACTTCTGTATACATAACCCTTATCTACTTACTTTCGTTTACGACACAACCATGTTTTGGCTCATTCTATACGGCATAGATAACTTTTGTATACGAACGCGACATTGTATACATCCTTCGGTATAACATAAACTGCTCTCTTGACTCCATTGTAGTTTACTTCATTTGTTATGTTACAGGAGTTATCTGGGCAAAACAGTAACGATAGTTCGAATGGACCAGCTTGTCCAGGAACACCAAACTCACAGGGGATGAGACCAACCCCTTCACCTACAGGATCTACAGGTTCTCGCTCAATGTCCCCTGCTGTTGGTTCGTGTATTTCAAGTTTAAAAATTGTTCTGTAACATGAATGTTTCATATAATTCTTCTAAAACGAAGGAAATAATATTTTCTTGTTGCTGCAACATGTTTCCTTTTTGTAGGCCAACAAAACGTTGTTCAGATGCCTCCACGTCCGTCGAGTAGCCAATCAGATGGTAGTGGACCAGCACGAATGAGTCATTCTCCTATGACAACACAGGGTAAATAATATTATAAAGATAATAGATCCCTGGATATTCATGTAAATCATTAAACGTGTCAATTTTTATTGTTCCAGTAGCATACCAGCAACCATTGGGTCCTTCACCACATATGCATAGCTATAAAATGAATAACACCGGTCCTGGTGTAGTTCAACCAGGACCTGGTGCAACAAATCTTGGTGGAATAAACCCAATGGGTGGTGGGATGGGGTATGCAGCTGGTGGAACGGCTGCTGGTCAGCCTGGGGGTTATCACGCGCAAAGTACCTATCCTCCTCCACGACCACATGTACAATTTCCACAAGGATATCCATCACCAGCTAATTCACAACCACCACCTAATAATCAATATCAGGCTCCCAACAGACCCAACAACTTGGTGCAATATCCTCCATATACGGTAAGTTTACAAAACAATTTTAAAGTTGATCAATGATGAATTTCAAATTTTTGCAGTTCTATTATTTTATAACGCCTTTTTTATTGGTTTCAGCATAAAATGGGATTTAATAGTGTACCACCTGGTATGCCACCCAGCCCTGGGCCACCTCAAGTTTATGGAAGCAGCAACACAGCAGGTATGGTACCACCTGGTACTCCTGGTGTGACAGTGATTGGTAACATGGGACCTCCAGCAAGCTCCATGGGCCCTCCTCCACCTTCGCCCAATCACGTTAGCAGTCAACCACCTCCAGCAAGTTCGGCTGTACCACATTTACATACCCCTGCAGCTACACCACCTCTGAACCACGAGGGAAGTCCAATGCCTCCACCAAGTACCACTCCTAATTCGCATCCTACTTCAACGCCAACTTCGACCAGTCATTCGGACCTCACCACAGAAACCTCGAACGATAATGGCATAACTACAACGGCTTCAGGTATTTGCACTTTTAAATTCTTCACTTCGCTTCTCTATTGTGTTAGTAGTGTTAAAAATATGTATTTCCTTTTTAAGTAACGTCATCGATTAATGTCACATCCACTTCAAGTGGTACTGTTACATCCGTAATAACGACTGGTCCTGATGGCACATCTCTAGACGAGGGTTCTCAACAATCCACATTGTCAAATGCATCGGCTGGTTAGTAGAAAATGTCAGAAAGTACTTCTTTATTTCTTAGAAAAATCTATAAATTCTCATCTCTGTGTAGCTTCTGGGGAAGATCCAGCATTCACACCAAAGGTCCGGAAAGAAATGATGGGAGGGTATCACAGCCATCCAACCACACCGCAGAGTACAGTTCCATCACCTGGTGCCGCGAGTATCAATTCAATCCATGAAGAATATCCCGACATGAACAGTCCTGGTTGGCCACGAACACCTGCTAGTCCTGTATGTATAGTATTGTTACATAGTTCTTTAAAAGAACAGAATTCGATCTACCTGTTTCTTCTTCCTATATATATATATATTTGTACTTTTAAACGTATGTTTGTCGTTTACACGATAAGAAATTCTAAAAAAAAAGAAAGATATACATTCAGGGTAAATAATTTGACACCATAGTCTTTTCCATTTTTCAATATTTTATATATTTTACAGGTTTTTAACAGTCATGTGCCTCAAGACCCATACAGATCTAAGGTTACTGTTTTTTCACTATAAGTATTTATTATATTGTTGCGAAAAATATGACACACATTGAATGCTTCGAGCTTTATTTAATCTCAAGATGTTTTTGTATTTTTGCTTTGCAAACGTTCTTCGTGTATCACTTTAACATTCACCTATTTTTTTTAATGCCTCACTTCTGCAGATACACGGTATCTGGCCAAATAATACATAAAAGCGGACAGAACATGGTCCCTTATAAAAGAAATATAGAATCGCATAGTTTCATTCTCGGCTTAGATGTCAAGTAAATCTGTTACGGCAAAGTTACTAATGTCTACACGGTATTTAAAAGTTATTTGGTTGAAATGAAAATACGAAAAAACTGTATATAGTGTACAGCGTATAGTAAAGATATGCTTTGATAACAATTTTAGCAATTTTGTAATTGATAAAATAAAATTTTTTTTTCGTTAAAAATAATCTTCGTGTTTTTTTCTTTCAACCTAAAAGATTTTAAATGCCGTGTAGACATTTGTTGACTTTACCGTAACAATATAGGGATTGTTAATTTCGATTTTCTCGAAAACTAAACCGATAATGAATCAATTTTATACTGTTTTTTTCTTCACTTTTTATAAGAAATTACGTGCCGCCTGCTTTTGCATATTAGGTCGAACCTTGTGTATATTCGTATAGAACTCGTTCATTTATTAAATAACAATATGTTTCCCATATCGTTTGTATATTCTTCGTAATATAGTGATCGAGAAGTTGTTGCATAGTGGTTATATTTCTTCACACCCGTCTGTATATATACATAACACAATCATTTATTAACCTTGGCAACACACGATATCATAACTCGTTACCGACACGTTTTATCATCAAAAGAACTTTTTTTTAATGTTATTTTGCTTTGCATAGCTGCATGATACATCCGATTCGTTTCATTTTTGAACATAGAACCTTTCAGGGAAAACAGCACTCATTGCATGAAAGATTTGGGTTGTAGCAGCACTCAACCAAGTCGAACAAAAATATTAATATAGTGTCACGTTTGTAACATACGATATTTGAAAAAAAATGTATATATAACATTCATTGTTAGAATTAGTGCTCTAAACATTTCAGACTAAATACTGTCGAATAGTATAGATGTGGCTAAAGTTGCAACAATGACTATTACAGAAACCAGATAGCTTGGCGAAATTGTATGAAATGGATGACTCAATGGAACGAAGAACATGGCTGGATAAATTAGTTAACTTCATGGAAGAACGAAGAACACCAATTACAAGCTGTCCTACCATCTCCAAGAACCCCCTCGACCTATTTCGGCTATACCTCCACGTCAAAGAGAGGGGGGGCTTCATGGAGGTATGCAAGGTGCAGTGTAGTTCCATCTAGCCCTCGGTGTCTTTACGTAGTTTTTTTATTGTCTCTATATGTGTTCACGTTTTCGTCTTTTGTTTAAATAATTATGTACACTCATCGAGATGTCATGCACTGACAACTTTGATGAAGTCACACACGAGTTGGTCGTTTCCTGTTTTATTTTTCCTTTTCTATATTATGCATTTTAAAAGTATCGTCAGTTGTTGAATACCACTGTGAACACGCTTCCTTCTGTTTACGCTGAATTGTGCATGATCACATTGTACTTTTTTGCTATTAGTGTACCATTTTATTCTCTTTTTTTTCTTGTATACTATATGAAAAAAAAACAAAGAGAGAGAGAGGGAGAGAGAGAGAGAGAACAAAGATGCTTAACACGTCTTTTCTTGAGGTAGTCGTTCGACGCGTATGGAATACGCCCTGACCTACAAACCTTGGTGCTATATGGAATTATTCTAATATTCAGTGAAGATAAACTTTTAATATCAATATGATAACGGTAATTCGTCTCGACTGTACTTTTGTCTGTTTCACTTTTTCCATACTTTTCTGCATGGTCAGAAAATTTTTAAGTCGTTCGAATGCAAATAAGGCAGAGTTAGTTATTTTTGCCAAATCAATGTTTTGTTTTTGTTTTAGACTAGTACCTGTAACGATTCTTTTTTTTTTTATTCCACGTGTACTTTTTATTTTTATTTTGCGTTTTCGAGATGCAGATTTTTGCTGTTTGGATTTTGACATTGGTAAACATGGCGTGGCACGTCTAACAGGGGAAAAATCACGTTAATTCTCCATAGGTGACAAAGAACAAAACGTGGAAAGACATAGCCGGGTTGCTAGGCATTGGTGCGAGTAGTAGCGCAGCCTACACGCTGCGGAAACACTACACGAAACACTTATTGGCATACGAATGTCACTTCGATCGCGGCGGTGTGGATCCACAGCCCATCATCAATCAAGTTGAAGCTGGCTCGAAGAAGAAAGGATCAAAGGGAACCGCTTCTGTACCCTCACCGGGTAGGTATTTACTATTGAGATTAGCGTAACCGATAAAGAAGCGTTTTCGATAAACAAACTTTAAATATTCTTCAGGGTCTTCCAATTCACAAGATTCCTTCCCTGCTGCTGGATCGAGTAATGCTTCCATGGACGGTTATGGAAGTTACCAGAGTGGTTACGCTGGCGGCACACCTGGAGGACCGTCTGCGGAGTACACACCACCTCCTCCCAGACCACCTAGCCAGAGTAGTGCTCCCTCCCCTCATCAAGGTAAATGCTTCATCCTCTATTTTATTATTCATGTTACATACAACAACACGTTAACACGTTCAGCCCGTTCAGCAGTTACAGAAGCAACTGCAAGCCAATAATCTAATCTTTCATAGAGCTCCTTTATTACTGGCAAGCGAATATAGTGATTTCGATTCGGGTTGAACGTGTTAAGTTGATGTATATACGACGACAGTAACATCAACCTGATAGTTGTGGAATCGTGTGAAAGGAATAGCGGTTGAGAGAATGATATTCCGACAGGTGGTTCGAACCAGGGCGGGCAGAATAGCGCAAAATCGTTCGACAACAGTGTGGGACGCTCTGCTCGCAAGTCGAACGCGGCGCCCTACCCTGGTCCACTACGAACCCCAGGTACTTCTCTCTTCCTTGTGTCCTTTCACGACTTAGAACGATGCGTATGTGTCCCTTGAGCACGCCTTTATCCGTTGTTTATTGGCTGTAATGACTTCTTCATATTTTTCATTGTTATCTGGAAGCATGTTACAACTAAAGATCATTGAACGAGTGGAAAATATTTGTTTGTGTTTAAGGTATACAACAAAGCAGTTACCAGAATACAGGTTCTTACCAAAACTATCCTCAGGATCAGTATATTCGCCCCCAAGGAAACACGCTGTCTCAACAAGGAGAGTTCAATCAACCTTATTCACCAAGGTCACATTATTCACCTTATGTACCGGACGTCGACAGGTGAGATAAACGAAGCATAATTACACGAAGGAAAGTGTGCAAGAGAAAGCGTTGATCACGTTTATAAATTTCGTAGGGGCTATCCTGGAGGGAACATGCCACCGAACAACGCTAGTGGGCAGGACATATACAATAGATATAGTAGTAGTCAACAAGCTGCAAGTTATCAGGCTGGAACTCCGCCCAATGCCAGAAGTAACAGCTACCCGTCTGCACCGCAGACACATCCGGCTACTGTACCACAACAAACGGCTACCAGTCAACCTTCTTCACCTTCCCAGCCTTCTGCTACTTCGTCTTATTCGTGTCCACAAGATTATTACCGACAGGAACAGGTAACAATTCCTTAATTCGTAATATGCGTAATTAATTAGTTTCGCGGTATCTCACCGAATGATTTCTTTCCGATTACAGGGAGGGTATGGAGCTCCAGCAGGGACACAGATATATTCAGGAGGCACGAGTGCAAACAAGAACATGCCTCCGCCACCACCAGGTCCAAATCCACCCAGGCGACATCCTGATTTTGCCAAAGACCAACAGTATCCTCAATATAATCAACCAAGACCAACGTATCCAGGTAAACTAGCGTGTTCAATATACGAATAACGATAGTTCGAGTCGTTGAACATTATGTAACGGCCGATACTGGGACCGCAGGATGGCCAAATACTACCAGTCAGTACAACAGCAGTAGTGGGAGCAGTAGAGTACAATACACGCCGCAGCAACCACAATCGCAATCACAGCCACAACAGCCACAGTCGCAGCAGCCGACGCCACCGGTCGGTCCTGTGCCCTCTACGCCTCCAACAGGAGCAATTGCTAGTAGTCAGCAATGGGGTAATCAACAACCAAATAGAACCACTCCTCAGCCAACTCTGAATGCTATAGCGCACGCTCCTCCTCCGTGGGATCATCGATACTCGAATCAACCGTCCCCTCTTTATCCTGCACCTGGAAATCACCAGGTATGCTGGACTTCTTGTAACAATTTCGTGTATTTTCAATTTCAGACACAGGACCAACGTGTATTTAACGTTACTTGCACGTTCGTAGACTCAGCTTGGAATCAATCCCATGATAAGCCAGCAACCTACATCAAAAAGAGAAATGACATTCCCTCCTGACAGCATGGAAGCGATGACCCCGCTTATGTATAAGCGGCGGAAACTCACACGAGCTGATGTAGCGCCTGTCGAAGCTTGGCGCATAATGATGGCATTGCGATCTGGCCTATTAGCTGAAAGTTGTTGGGCCCTTGACGTACTAAACATATTATTGTTTGACGACTCCTCTGTAAGTCTTTTATCTCTTTGATCGTCGCAGTTTCGCAAGCGAATTAAATATATTAAAGGATGTTGTTGAAACGCAACATTTACAGGTAAGTTATTTTGGCTTGACACACTTGCCCGGGCTGTTGGACGTTCTGCTGGAACATTTCTCGCGTTCCCTGTCGGACATGTTCGAGTCGGCCGTGAACGAGGACGATCGCAATTGGACCCAATCAGCAGAAGGGCCGGAAGTGGATCTAGGTGCCGTGACACGACCCATTGATCCTGAGGATCGAACTAAACTATTGTCGTCCTCGAATTACACGTTCTTGTCGAGAAGGGGTCGTCCAGTGAAAATCGTTCCGAGGGATGAAGACCTGTTTGTTCTTGACACCCGAAGGACTTGGGATCATCAGGAGTGTGAATCTGAAACCGAGCCTTGGCAAGTCGACACTAGCACCACAAAATACATAGTGACCTGCTTTCAGTCCGAGATTGGATCGGTACCGTTCGCGCGTCTTCTCAGAGACGAAAAACCGCCGTTGTTGCAGAAGGAAGTCGAATGTACGGATTCGAAGGACGAAACCAAAGTAGATCCGAACACGCTCGAGGCGTCGGAGTTCTCGCAGAAGGTTGCCGAGCTCGGCGAGAAACCGAAAGAGGCCAGCGAGAAGAAACAATTGGACAAGAAGAAAAAGACGAAAACCTTGAGCGACGTTTTGTCCAGGATCAAGAAGGAACCGGTGGAGATGAACGATCTCACGAGAGAGCTATTCGAGAAAAAGAACGACGGGTTCAAGAAGGAATGTGAGACCGAGGCCAAGGTGAACAACAACATGGGCGAACACTTCTCGGACCTACAAAAGTCCGATGAGGAAATGATTCCCACGCAGAACGGGTTGAATGACACGACGACCAACACCGAGTTGGAAAAACCCGAGATCAAAGTGGAGAACGAGGAGCAGCAGGAATCGATATCGAAGGATGACGATAATAAGGAGGGACCAAGATTAAAAATAAGAGATCCAGCGGGTACATTAAAGAGGAGACGAATAAGCGACTACGAGGACGAGAGCTATTCGAGGGACGAGGCGAGCCTATACCTCGTCACCGAGACACAGGATCACCTGGCTCGGCGTTGTGTCTGCTTATCCACAATACTAAGGAATCTCACGTTCATACCGGGCAACGAGGCGGAATTCGCGAAGAATGTCACCTTCTTGAGCTTGCTCGGTAAGCTGTTGCTATTGCATCACGAGCACCCGGCCAGGACACAGAAAACTCGCAACTACGACCGAGAGGAGGACGCGGATTTCGCGGACTCCTGCAGCAGCCTGCAAGGCGAGAGCGAATGGTGGTGGGACTTCCTGCATCACATAAGAGAAAACGTGCTGGTGATGGCGGCGAACATAGCCGGTCACTTGGATCTGAGTCAGCACCCGGAGGAAATATCCCGGCCAGTGTTGGATGGGCTTCTGCATTGGGCGGTGTGTCCCGCCGCTCACGGTCAGGACCCGTTCCCCACGGTAGGCCCGAACTCGTCTTTGTCGCCGCAGAGATTAGCGCTGGAGGCTCTCTGTAAGCTTTGTGTTACCGAGTGCAACGTGGACCTAGTCGTTGCGACACCCCCATACTCCAGGCTTCAGAGACTATGCTCCGTATTGACCAGGCTACTGTGCCGGAGCGAGGAGCAAGTGCTGCGCGAGTTCGGCGTGAACCTGCTTCATTTCTTGTCCGCGGCCGACAGCGGAGTGGCGCGCACTATAGCCCTGCAAACGCCATGCGTTGCGTTGTTGGTGGCGTTCATTGAACAAGCGGAGTCGACTGCGTTAGGGGTCGCGAACCAACATGGATTGGCCGCGTTGCGGGACAATCCCGAGTCGATGGGTACCAGCCTGGACATGCTGAGACGCGCGGCCGGCACTCTGCTCAACCTTGCCAGGCATCCGGACAACAGGACTCTGCTGCTACAGCACGAGTCACGGCTACTTGCTCTGGTGATGAGTCAGATATTGGATCAGCAAGTGGCCGCAATTGTTGCTCGTGTATTGTTCCAGTGTTCCAGGGGCGCGTAACTTTGTTGACAAAAAGAGAGACAGACGGTATTCTCCTACTTCTTTTTGGGATACACGCGGGTGTGTTGATCCGTGTTTGTTTAGCCTCCTTCCTTGTGTAAAATGATACGATGACGATGATGATAATGTTTTTCCAAGGTGACAGAAAGACAGCTATATATATACATAGTGGCTGCTATTCTATATAGATAATACAGAAAGAAAGAGAGAGAGAGAGAGAAAGCGTGAGCGAACGTGAGAGAGAGAGAGGGAGAGAGAGAGAGAGAGAGAGAGTGTGTGAGCATGTTAGAAAAAAGTGTGAGAGCAAAATAAGGGAAAAAGAGAGTGCGAGAACGAGCGAGCAAGATAAAAAAAATACGTAGAAAGGTGTAGAAAGAGTGCGAGCAGGAAGGTGATAGTGTTCAGTATAACGGAGAGAAAAGAAAGGAACACGTTAACATGGTGTAGCCATGAAGGAATAATGGAAAGAACGCGGGGTCGGTTATAGAGAATATGTAGACGGAACAAAGTGTCGATATACACACGCCACTAGATTTGCGTGGTTGTAGTTTTATATCGAGTAAATACGGGGAAGAGAAGTAACAAACGAGTTGATTGAACGGTGTTAGCCGCGTGCGCGTTAACAGATACACTGCGAGAATACGCGAGTGCCGCGCCCGCGCCATGACACGACACGCGATACCTGTCAGCTATACCTTTTTCCCCCGCCCCCTTCGTGAATTGGAATAATATCGACATAGTGTAAGATATTTACATAGTTAATGAAAAGAAAGATAAAGGGAGAAAAGATCGATGAACAGAGCGAAAGACCGGGTTCCCGAGGCCACGAGTGAAATCGGGCCGATTCAAAACAATGGATTACAAGTAGAGGGATAGGGAGAGGAAACTAAAGACACCGAGATGTCGAGAATGCGAGATAGAATGAGACGGATACGGACAGATTGAACGTGAGAGAGAGAGAGAGAGAGAGAGAGAGAGAGAGAGAGAGAGAGAGCGGGAGAGAGAAAGAAGAAATGAGACAAACGATTATTAGCAGCATAATAATATATAAAAGAATAACTGAGAGCTGACGATTGAGACAAAACTATTGAAGAAAAAAAAATAACAAATCTGTTTGACGAACCTTAAAATGGTGCGATGCGGAACGATAATATTGGGGTGACGATTATATATATAAATATTAACGATAATATAATGCAAATTTTTATATTTGCATGTTTTGTGCTGTAATTAGCGAGTAATTAAGATATTTTGTAGATAACACATATACACGCGACACATACGTACACGTGAACACATATACACACAGAGACACGGAGAAGAACATACATCTACACTTCCATTGAATCGTATTTGACCGCGTGCCGTGCCGCGCGTGTCAAATAACGAAGTAATTTCAACAACAAAAAAGAAAGATGGTGGACAGAAATATGAGAGGAATAAAAGTACACAATGCGGTGTGATCGCGCCACGGTGGTCTCCGTTGCGAAAGAAATTCGAAAACTGTACGAGAAAAACGGCAGACCACCCAGAGTCTCGACTTTAGATGCACAGGCAGAACTAGAACTGAAGAAAGACATTGTTGGGAAAATGAGCGAGAATGAGGCCGAGTGAGTGTGTGTGCGTGCATGCGAATACATGTGTGTGCGTATGTGTCCGTAGAGAGAAAGAAAAAAGGAAATTGCGATCATGAGAACGAGAAATGGAAAAATTGTAACGTGAGGGGAGAAAGAAAATAAACGTGCGAAAAATAAGAATAATGTTGAAAGATTGTCCGATTTCTCCAAGAGATCATTCTTGTGCGAAGAGAGAGAGAGAGAGAGAGAGAGAGAGAGCGTAAATAAAGGGAATCTGTGTTGCTGAACGTGTGAGCGCGCAACGGATAAACAAGAAAATTAACGAAACAAAAGAAAAAACAATTCAGGTGGAGGATAAACTTGCGGAATTGTAACAAAAGTATACACGTTGAATGAATGGAAGTTGGCGAGTGTGAGGAAAGAATGAAACGGAATGAATGACGTCGGACCAGAAAGGGACACGTGACTCATTGTATTCGTGTGTCGCTATTTTGCCCGTGCGAGTGTATGTTATGTGCGCATGTGAATTGACAAAGGTAGTGACGAACGAATGCTTCGGCTGTATGTGCACCAGGGATGGGGTTGCTGGTAGAAAAAGGGGTGGGGAATAGTGTCTGTGAAATTAACTGCTAATATACTACGTATACACGAGCTTACAAGAACTGAAGAAGGAGAGGGTGGGAAAAGAGATACATAGAGAAAAGAGAGGGTAATCGAGAGAAAAGCACAGGAAAAGTGTAAACAACGGATTAACAAAAAGGATAGTCCCGGAAATAACAAGCGCGCTAGGTAAAGTTAATTTCAAATTCACGGAGAAAAAAAAATCTGTTCATGTAATTATTTCTTGGTGGATTCCCGTTTTTTTTTCATTTTCATTTCTAACTTCTTTTTTTTGCGACTTTGCGAAAGAGAGTTTTCTTCTGTTTTCGTAGGCGATACATTCTTCTCTGCGATGATTTGTTATTATTTTTTTTTTTTTTTTTAATGAAAGCGTTTGTAAACATGAATTGTGGGGATCGACCAGAAAAATGTAATCGTTCATAAACTGTGGATAAAAAAGTAGTAGAGAAACTCGGAGAGGAGAGAACGAGCGAGCGAGAGAGAGAATTTTTGAAAGTGAGTTTTCTGTAATGTAAGCAAACGCAACATACAGAGTTGGATAAACCATGGAATTTTTAAATCTTAAGCTCTCGATCGTGCCATTAAGCAACTCTAATGGGATATAATTGTAATCTCAAGACTTTTATGCTTTTTCGAAGCGCATATGTTATCGTAAAGCAAAAAAAAGAAACTAGTAATTACTATCTCCCCTCCCCCCCCATTGTCAGCTTTTGCACATATTTCGACGATTCTTACGTATACATTTATCTAATGTAATTGAAAGGAACGAGAGGAAAGAAGATGAAACCACCCATATTTTTAATAGTTTGTTGGAAGGAAGTTTGTATTCGCTCGCACACATACATACATACGTACATACACGCGGAACACGATCACGGGAAAAAAACATACACATACACACACTTTCCACGCCGGTACTTCCTTTTTCGTTTCGGTAGAGAGAAATGTCACGAACGAGTGGTGTTTAAGTTTTCACAAGGGTAGCGCATGTAAAAAAAGAAACGAAAGGATCTATTTGATTCGACTATGTTCGAGGATAACTAGGTGAAAAGGACGAAGGAAAATGGAAAAAAAGGTGAACGAGGTAAATAAGTTAAACAGAACACTTTCCCTAATCCCAGCTTCTCCCTGACCCCAAAGTATCCTACTCTATAGATATCTAAATACGTGTAGTTCTTAAATTATTTACTTTAGTTCGAGTGGAGATGCCTGTAAGTGTAATTTACTAAGACTTTTTGTAAATAAATTATGAAATAAACTAGACGTACTTTATCCAAATGACTATATACATATATATATATAATAGATATATATATATATATGATATGCGGACACGTCTGACGCATTGAAATAGAACTTAATAGCGATTTAAACAAGGGGGAAAAAGAACTATTTACAAGAGTATATGATGTACTCTTTACATAATTGTGATGATGGTGATGATGATGATTATGATGATGATGATGATGATGATGATGATGATAATGATGGCGATGGCGGCGATAATGATGCGTAGAGGATATTTAAACTATACGAAAGTTGAGAATGAATTAAATTGTACTTGTAGGAAACAAAACAATGTTGCTTCTTAGTCATAGGTTTTCAATATAGAAGGAAGTGTTGCGTTCATTGGAGAATTTATTGTGCCTGATTAATTTAAATATACAATGATCTTTCTTTTATAGTTTGGGTTCCAGTTACACAACTTGGTTTGAACATATACCGTTCTCCATGTTCAAGATCATGGCTATATTTATTTTCTGGCACAGCCACTCCAGAATATCTGTCGCTTCGCTTTCCAAATACCAATCTCCCATGGGCGATAAGCTGTCTTCGTTCTAAAGGTAAGACCAACTCATCAGTTACAAGTATATAAGCAGTTAACATACTACTTTGATACATTATAAATACCTTGTTCACATGTAGGATTAGTTTATTATTGACTACAGTTGTAGGTGATAGCAGCTGATGTGTTTCCAATGTCCATTTTACATTCAAAGATCCCCATACGCATCCTTTCTCGATAAAGTATAGACGCCTAGTCAACATCAAAAATAAGTTGCAAGAAACACTTTCGATTGGATAAACAAATATGATTTTAATCTACTCACTGCAAAGAAACCAGTGCTATATGTTTCCCATCGTTAGACAAAGCAGCATGCGCCCAATACGTGTCTGCTTCCATACAAGGATTTTTATTTATTAAAGTCAAAATGTGCATTCCTTTCGCTTTGTGAACTGAGAATATCTCGATTCCCTGGAACGAAAGTATAATGATTTTCACATTTGTAAATTAATTTGATTAATTCAAATAACTATGATTTACCTTATATGGATTGACGTAACGTGGTAAGCGTATGCGAGATATAAACTTATGACCTATTTCTTGTGCCCTGAAAAATATGGCAGACTATAAACCTGCTCGATTGAATGTATTACTATTTATTCTATACCTTTTAATTATGTCCGCTATCACTTTCGAGTAAGCTTTCAGGGAGGAACTTTCAGTATGAAAAAATATTGATGTTTTCTTTCCTAAGGTTCTGAAGAAATACTTCAACTCTTCCTGGTGAACACCTAAACAAGTTGACACAAAAATGGTTACGTACTTGTTTACTTGAAAAAAATAAATGATTTATGCTTACTATTTATAAACGCAGTCACTAAGTTGGAAGTTTCTAATTCAATCTCTGTAGAAAATGAGGTACGAATCAAAGGATTCAAAGGAGGTACATCCTGGTTTTGAAAGCATGGCTCTTTTGTCTATAATCAAATGCTCTCATTAATCGACCCGATAATAATCGCAGAAACATTAGTATTATTATTATTGGTCTATTACCTTAACTGGTGCTACGTGAAGTTCAAAGTCAAAATTAAAGGCTGTCGTCTGTATAGAGTCTACCGTGGCATAGCCCAATTGACATGCTATCTCGTGGCTCAGTTTCTCTGCTATTTCGTCACCGCACAGAATCAACTGCAACACAGAATTCAAAAAATAGTTCAGATTATAATAAAATATCCCCATTAATATTCTGTTCCATTTGCTTACGGTATTAGCCTCGTAAAAGTTATCTCCTGGTGATTTAAAGTTGTAGCCATACTGATTTCCTAGAACGGTAGTTGAGCGAATCAACACCTGAAACTGTTGCATAGCTTGAGCCGCATATGACCGTGATAAATCAAACAAAAGTTCCGCATTATTAACGGTAATAAAGTTCTTTTGGTAACAAGGGAGTCTGAAATTTCAAGATTAATATTAGTATTAGTACACCAAAAGCATATAGAATGTGAACACTTCAACACACCTGAATTCAGCATGTTTTTCGGAGCTCCCATTCTCAGAGTATTCAAAAATAAATCTGACAATATTTTTATAATCTGCAATATCACTGATATTATAAATATTAGGTCTCTCTGTGTCAGCCAGCAATATTAAACGTACTAAGATCGGAGAAATATACAACTGTTCTATTATATTCCTCTTTTTAACAGACGAACTCTGCAACTGTCAGGTTCTTTGTTAACACATCAGTTGCTTAGAACTAATATTATATGAAAATTACTTCGGAGATACCTCGTTATTCCTGTTAGAAGGCAAAATGTGCACGCTCGAAACGTCTTTCCTCAGTTTTGCAGCAATAGAATATTTAGTCACCGGTTTCTTTGGGATTAAGTCGATTAAAGAGAGAAGGAAACCTTCTTGTAGATTCAAATCAAATTCCCGAATTATGATGCAAATACCTCTGTGAAACAAATTCGAAGGTTCTAGTAAACAATAACATACAAATATAAATCTAAAGTTGCACGCTTACTTGTAAACGTTATAATTTAGCTTCTTTTGCTTCAAACCAGTAAATTCAATACAGTGCTTCAATTTAGGGTTTCCAACGTGATTGAAAACACTCTTTTGCAAGTTCGAGTATAAAACTACTGGGAAGGTTGTATTACGGATTTGATTATCAATCTGTGAAGCAACACACACACAAACCTCAGTATCATTTTACATTCGAGCAATGCTAAATGAAAGTATAGTTGTACCTGTATTCTATGCACATGTCCTTGCAAGTAAGTCAACGTCATAGATTTCCTAATGTGCAACCAAATGGCTGGAGAGTAGGTTCTTCTCAGTTTTCCAAAGAACGGCTTAGTTATGTGCATTTTTACAAGATCAACCTGAAAATTCATTCATATATTCGTTCTTTGTCAAATGTTAGAAGACCAGGCGTACTTACGTCAATTAAATTGTCTAACTGAGCCTTTTTACAAGAATTTACATATTTGCTCTCTATCCATGCGCTCAACTCCAGCGATAAACTTTTCCATTTTCTGCCAAAGTAAAGCTCCCAGTGAGCCGCAGAGTCTGTCACGTTGGCGTACACCAACTCCCTCAGTATTTCGTTTGATTTTGTTACCTAAAATGTATTTGCATTCAATCAGCAATTAATTAGCAGGCCGAGTGACTATCGTCAACTTACAATGCTAACGCCAATGCCAGCAAAGGAAACGAATATCTCTTTTTTGCTTGGTTCAGGATCGATGATGTTCTTCGCTTTTAAAAACACTGCCTCCTGTTGAGTGAACAACAAGACCCTTTGATTGCTCTGCATATAGCTCACCCAATAAACAACAGTGGTTTGTTCTGTCTGGGAGCGTTTCAGTGTCGGTGACTTTAGATCCTCGTCGCAGACGTTGCTCTTCTCACTGCCGCTGAAACTTGCAGATTTGGTTTCCAACCACGTTGACTTGTTGTTGCCCTGTTTGTATGAATAAGTAGAGGAGGACACACTGTTGCATGTGTCAACGATCACAAGAGGAACAATCTCTTGGCCACATCCGTCCTAAAGGTAATACAATCCATATTTATTTGAAAAATAACACTCGCACAAGGGTACGCGTATACTTGCTTTTTCGAACTTGGCGTCGTATCCAGTCTTCTTATTGTTGTAGACATTCCATATGAGTTCTCTGGGCTTCGTAGGATCATCCCATGTGTACAAAAGGCTTTGGAACGGATTCACCAATGCCACTTGCCCCAAGTTGTGCTGGCTGATCTTCAGAAACAGATCGTCGCAGAAATTATCTATCCTCACTGGTATATCACCAGACACGCACTTTTGGAATGTGATGTTGTAAGGAGAATTCACTCCGCCATTGATCTCGACGGTGATAGCTGACTATAAATCCACGCGATATTTTCTCATTATACAGTCTCACAATCATTACAAGTATTTTCAGTACTTACTCCGTTGTCCATTCTCAAAACAGTCTTCCCTATATGAGTAATACCGAAGTGTTGAGACACTAATTGACTGTTTCTCCACTTTATCCTCATCCTCATCGAATCAGTCATTGGCCAAAATGGCATACTCTGTCCAGGCAGGAGGTCGTTCCATAAGTCTGCTTGATCATTCTCCTCCATAAATCTCAGAGTTCTTTTCGTTTTGTTACTGATGTAGAAATAGGGTAAGAACGTTATGATTTTCGTGAAGTTCGACAAACGCGAGCTCTCGATTTCCGTCAGGATTCTGTACTTCCTTCCGCGTTCTGTATCCTTGCACACGATCAAGGACATCGAAGTAATTCCTTCAAGACCAAATGGTAGGGACCACTCGGACTGATGAGCTTTCAGCCTGACCGTACCCTTCTTGTTATTCTTCTGGGAGAATATAATCAACTCTTCTTCAGGAACTTCGTTGATTATGTGGGAATGACACTCCTGAAACCGTTTCGTTAAGCCGTCAAGTTGATGCATTGTAATTTTACTTAAAAAAAAGAAAAAAAGAGTGTTTACCTGAATATACAGAGGCAATCCAGATTTATTTATTATCCAATATTGAGATTGAATAACAATGTGCCAACTTGTGATCTTACACAATTCTATATTCAACAGGAAAGGTTTGGTCAAGTCTGATTCACTGTCCGCTGTCATTAGAATGAATTTTCTTTCCAAGTTAGTATTCAATTTTGCTGAGCCGGTCCAATATCCGCCCAAATAATTCTGAATCTGCAAATCGACGTTATCTAATAATCTATTGTAAAACCGTGAACTATATTTGTCTCCAATTTTTCAAAAAATCATTGCCAATAGGTAAAACAACGATGCCAGCTTGATGCATTAATGCCACGCACCTTGAATATAAATTGTATGTCATTGTTGCAGTTTAAGGAGTGCATATTGATTTTCTCCCCGGGTTCAATTTTCACTTCATAGTTGATAGAGGGTATATTCACGTCTACAACGAATGGTAACTGATTGTTGAAAATAAGTGGAGAGTGGATGCTTATCAAGTAACTCGGTACTTGGCAGCTTGGTCTTGTGGTTAATGGAACTTCGTTACAAGAGACCTTGACACAAAACACAGAATGATTCTCATCCTCCTTCATGTTACAATAAATGTCTCTGGCTATGTTCATCGACGCGCTCAGTTCTTTCCAGTAGATTCCTTCCTCGCTGACATGGTATTTCCTGCGACAGATATCTATTATTCCACACACCCTTGGCATTTGTTATTTATTATATGCATTTGGACTTCCACTTACTCTAAATAAGCGGGTAGTATATATATAGGAAAATGATAAGCTATATACAAAGGAATATTGTAAGTAGAATCTGGCTCAATGATTGTCATTCTAATATTGTCGTCGAATGGGTTTGTTGGCACGCCTATAGAAGTCAGTCCCAGTTTGTCCAACAATGATTTTTTATAATAAAGACCCAATGCATAAGAAGTTTCATTTCTGATCTGCAATTAGAATATGAAACGTGCGTGAGACACTACCACTATGGATAACAGTAGTTTGATCATTTACCTGTAACGGTGATCGTACGGTAATTGTACGATGCAAATAATTATCTATGGTAGCGTCAATGACCAAATGATAACGGACTTCGTGCCTGATCGGTCGCAATGGAACCAAATTGCAACCTTGTCGCATAGGACAGTAGACAAGTACGTTTTCGAATCCTGAATGCAACAAAGAATCTGTGAAAGTCACGGCGCTTTCCTGCAGGTGCGGTCCTATGAAGAACAATTGATACCTTGAACAATAACACGCAATACTTCTCCTGTGATTGTCTTGTATATTCTAATGGAAGAATCGTCTTGAAATATTTCCTTAATCGGCATCGTGTGATTTTGCAAATTCGGATTAGGATCTGCGAACTCCATGTCATTCTCTGCCCATTGCGGACTGCCATGGGTAGACTGAATCTCTGGTTCCGGGCTACTTGGAATACTCACTGGTGAATCTACATTATGGTAGCCTTGGCTCGCTAGAACGCGCGTAACGGTTTTGTTATCTTCCTGCAACAAGAGGAAACAGAGTTCGAATTAAATTCAAAAAGATGTTCAATGTATCTCTAGTGTGTACCCTGACATTTTCCGAAGCAAGCAATTCTATTCGACTTTCGTAACCGATGGCGTTCTGCAGATTGAGTTTTTTGATACTGGTAGGTACTATTGGTATTCCACTATTGGCTTGGTGGAACGCATTCATGATAACGTCGATGACAGCAATCAAGTTCGGGGTGACTATGAAATTCAATTTCTCTTCCGCGGAGATGGTGATGTAGACAGCCATGTCGTTGGACTTTATCGATTCGCGACCGATCGGACCAACTGTAATTGAACATAATTATATAAATAATTGTATTAATTCTATCGAATGCTATTTCCTCACAGGAATCCACGTTGCATTCCGGTGTCAATTCCAGTCCTTCATCCTCGTTTGTGCTGGAGTTATCGCTATCACTATCCTCGTCGCCGCTGCTATTACTATTAAATAAATAATTGGACGTCCTCGTCAACTTCTTCTGACTCTCGTCATCATCTGTATCAGAATCTTCTTCATACGGTGCATACAATTCAGTCTCTGAAATATTTGTAGTCACATTTAAATTCTGTACTTCGTTTCGACAGAAAGAAAATCGAGTTTAAAGTGTGTCACCATTTGGCTTCGGCACAGCCAAGTGATCCGGAGATATGAAAACCATATCCGTAAAGTCTTGATCAATGCTCTTTAATCCCCTCTTTTTAGTCTTCAACGCGTCTTGTTTTATTTGCTGGTACGGATCGGTCCAATTAGAATTTACCATGAAAGCTTCGCCGTGACGCATCTGTGAGAAACATAATAAAATCCAATGTAAAGACTGACGGTAAAAGACAATCATTTTTTTTAATTGAACGACGAATACCTTTATTACTAATTCCCATGGTCTGTAATTAATATCGTCATCAGAACACAAATCGATCAATGGCTCCCAGCTTTTGTAATCAGCGTTATAACAGAATGCGTGAAACTTCATGCTGGACTCAAAAGAGAAATTATTAAACCAATCGTTGATGGAGGCAGTTACTATGTTCTCCATCTTGATAACCGGCAATCTCTCCGTCGAGTACTCAATCTCCAGCAACAAAGAAATGACCAGAGGCTTGAGGTGCAATGTCACTACTTTATCGCTGCATTCGCATAGCAGATTCAAATCATCTGTAATGTACAATTCAAAGAACACGTTTTTAGCCTGAATAGAATCTAATCAACATTTGATTCTCACCATTGATGGTTTTCTTGTAAGGTACATTTGATATTTTTTTCGGTGTCCACAAGTTAAAGTGTGCATTGAAATCCGGATTGAATGACTTCTCTTCCGCTTTTATGTGCATGCTTTCCAGGAAACTCGTTGCTTCGTTCAGTATCTGAAAAAGATATACACATGTATTATTTTTGATTGGATGATTCTTGAACATGGAAACTTTGTTGTTGCTCACGTCAATGAACGTGTGGATGATTTCTGCAGACAAGTGGATGTCGATGGCGTTAACAGTGACTGTATAATCGGCATTGAACTCTGGCGCTTCTTCCTTCCTGCAAATCTCGATGTCGCAAGGGCATAGTAACCAGTATGGAGTCTGTTTCGCATAGTTTCCTTGCCTTTTAGATTTTGCCCGAACATCGGTGAAGGTGCAAACAATTGACGACGAACAGCTGTGCCTGCTGCTCTCGATTGTCACCTCTGCTTGCAGTAGAATCACATGCGAGTTGCTAGATTTCAGGTCTCCGAAAAGCAAGATCTCTGGCTTGTGTATTCTCACAGATACAGAAGCATCTAGACATTTGAAATAGCAGTCAGTATTACAATTCGGTATGACATATTAATACGTTGTTACACGTACAGAGAAAGAGAGAAGAAATAGTTAAACAGAAAACGACAATCGAAGCAACATGACGTTACAAACGTAGGTACCTGGCTCTTCCTTAAAGTATTGTGCGTATTTTAATTTATCTCTGTCTATGCTGATAATGTCCCTGTTCTTGATTTAAAAGAAACACGCATTGAACAATAATTTCATTGTCGCTTAATGGAGACTTTGAAAGCTCCAAACAGTTGTGCATCCAATCGAACAGAATCGATGTAACTTCTACTTACTGTTTTCTGATTGTTGCTCTCGTATCCGTGATTAATGATTCCTTCCTCGATCTGGTCGGCCGGTATCGAGTCCATGATGTATCGTGTCAAATGCATTACAAACGGCACAGACAAATTCATTCTGACCTCCTGAATCAGCGCGTCAAGACACCTTTCTCCGGTAGGGGTACGAGTGTACGCAATGTCAACGATAGGTGACATTGACACAGAAATACAGGACTCTGGATGCGCTCCGATTAATTTTGCAGGCGATTGGATTATCCTTCGGTTAAAAAAGAACGATGACATTGATACAATTTATTCTCCGTCGCAAGGGCAGAGGGTAGAACGCTTTTACAAACTTTCTTATAGCTTGAGAATCCTTCCTGGTGTCTTGCAAAATGCAACTTTGAAGAGACATCTTCATCTTCAAACTCTTGTCGTTGTAGACTGCATAAGTGTTGATTAGCTCTCCAAAAGTTAGTCTGCATAGACCATGATTCAAGTCACGAACAGGTGAACTTAATACCTACAAATATATTAAGAACTTAGTTTGATAGTAAAGAATATAACGTAACTAAAAGTTATACCTCTTCCGAGTCCAAGAACAAATTTAATTGTAATCCTTCAAGAGTTAGCTTCGCATTCACTTCACACACAGTGTTCTCGTTGTGGGTGAGAAAGTCTTCCAGTTTCTTCACCATCATGTCCTGATTAGATTTCGTCAATTCTTCTTCTACGTCCAAGTGTGTTTCGTTTTCATGCATATCCTCGAATAGTATAGTCTTCGAGATGTTGTCTTTCCACACCAGAATGCTAGACTTTAAATCTCTTTGGCTCAGATTGATGTGCACGAAATCCATAGTACCTTGCACATTAAACAACCCATACGTTTGGAACTCCATCGCACTGCGATACTCAGTTTTCCTTTTAATGTCGAAATGAATGTGTATGGGTTCTACTATCGGTTCCTGCGAATCAAAATTTCTCTAATTTTCTGTAAGAAGCACATTCGCGATAGATGAATCGACAATAAATTTTACCTGAATTTCCAAATCCCTACTTAGCGTCATGATCGCTCTGGATACAGTCAGATTCTTCAATTTCACCAGGATATTATCGATTATCAAATGATTTCCATCGATTCTAGAATTCTCAGTCGATTGATCGACCTTCTTGAAAAAATTTTCCATCGATAAAACACCTAAAAGAAATAAAGATCTTAATAATTGCATTCAATTAATAATCTTGGCTACTACTTGGTCAGCACAACCTGTATTTAATACCAAAAGACTAGGAACATCTTTCCTTTGCGGTAGGAGAAATATAGGGCCTTGAATATCGATAAAAATGTGCAATTTCGTAGCGCTCTTCTTAAAATCTTTGATACCATCACGGATTTTATCGGTCAAATAATTTTTAAATTGCATACAGTACGTTGAAAGGAACGGCGCTAAAAAGTGCTGTGGAATGAATTGGATTTGTAATTTTTTACACTTTCAGGACTTTTAGAAGAATGCAGGACGAGAATCTGTACCTTTAAATCGTGCAATATTTTAGAAACTAGTACACAGTTAATTCTTCCAATGGAGAGCTTGAAAGTTCCATCCGACATCACGTCATCCTTCTTGGTGTCGATGTCGGAATACGTGTACAGTCTTGGCATGTGTCTTACATATTTCAAGTCGAGTACTTTGTCCTCATCGGTGGTCAAGAGCTTAAAATTTAAAAAAAATTAGCTTTAATACATAAAAGCAAGCTTTTCAGAATAGAGTATAGTAAATCATACTTTTGAATACAGGGTATCGTCGTGTAAGTCTTCGACGAATAAGTGCCTCAAATGAGCGCGTAAAACCATCCTCTCATTGGCATTATAAATGCAGTCGTTCTCCAATCCAAGGACTTGTATCTCTAACAGGTCCATGTCTTTGTCGCAAAATCGAAGAACGAGCGCGCTGAGTCTCGCAGAATAATTCAACTTGATGGCACCTGAGGAATTTTAATGAAAATTTAACTTTATATAAAGGTCCGCAGTTTAGTTATTACTCTCTATGCCCTACCTGGAGGAATGGGTGGATCATTATCCTTTATTTTCCACTGTGCTATAGTGCGGAATACTTTCTCTGCGAAACTGATTAGATTGTTCTTCTCGAGTGTACTGAAAATATTGATATACTTGTTAATGAAAGTAGTCTCCTTTAAAATTGCAAGCGTATCAAGTACTCACTTGATTAAACCGAACCAATATTCTCGCAATTTCATTAGCGCCGGTCTGTGAAGATTTATGTGAATACTAAGAATGTTTATGATGAGCGATCTTTCGATGCTTCTGAAATGCGACTTAAAGTCGGGACAGTTCGATTTCACCTGAAGAATTAAAAGCTCTTAGAAGGATGAATAAGCGATTTATAATTGAAAGTATTCTCTGATATACCTTACGGTACGATACAACAAGAACTTCATGGGGCTCTTCGGTTGATATTAACTCCAAGTAGGATCCTGTTACACCCGCATTAGTTTTATCCACCAAAAGTATAGATCCTACTCCGAACTGAATTGCTGGACCATACACCATAAGGGCAGTCTCAAGGTACAATCCATGCAGCCTCAAATTTAAATAAGGCTCTTCTCTTCCATGATTGAGGCTTACCAAGTGAAACGATAGCTAAGAATTTAGAAATATTATTAGAAAACTATCCATGATAATTAAATACAGCAAATTTTCATGTGCGAATACCTCTCCAATGGCAAATCTTAGTAACAAGTTGATATGATTACACGGGGACACGTTATCATCGAATCCAGATAAATTGATAGTTTTAGACAATAATTCCAAATCTTCTTCGCTAATCTCCGAAGATACAACACTCCTGCCGACATAAAACACTTTCATCAACCATTTGCTTACAATTATCTTAAGAAAGAAGAAGTCAATGAAGTATTAATAAATCTATATATATATACACGTTTAAAGTTAGTATTAAGTCTTACTTCGTTACCTATCGAGTTTCTGTTTCTGCACGTTACTGGCCAACAGTTCTTTGGTAACATGATTAAACTTGTTCTGTAATGTTCCAATAGATAGCATGCATACGCTGCGCTGAACATTTTTCAACTTTTTTAACGTCACAACAGTATCATCGGAACTCTTCTTTGAACTGTATTGTTTCCAATTGAAGTCACAGTTTTTAAAATTTTGCTGGTAGGTCAACAACAATAAATTCAAAAAGTGAACGATCATCTGTATCTTGTTCTCAGACAGATTGAATTTGATGCTTGAAATCGAAACGTTCACCTTGGTCCTGTGAAATTAAAAATTTCAACAAGCTTCATTGCAATTTGATGTGAACTATGAAAACACACCTGGGTAATTGATGGTACTCTGGTTTTATACTGTACGAGATAGTTGTGTTCGCTTGTACCTTCTGTACAAAGTGACACTCGGAGTCTTTTCTTTTCCTGGCTGTTCTCCAGTCGTCTCCTGCAACGTATGTCAAAGATATTAAAGACTATGACCGAAATTCACAAGGGAAAGTGAAACATACCTGAATGACAGAACAAGATTTGTGCTCCAGAGAATACTAAGTGTATCCTATCGTAGAGCAATTCTTCTAGTTCCATAAGCGTGGCATCTTCGAGCTGCAAGTTGGTCGCTTGAAGTTCGTTGGACACACTCACGTTACCGAAATCCAGAACGAGAATGTGTCCGCCTCTAAAATCCCTTCGTGTTACGTACAGATTCAATCACAATTATGTTACATTTAGGAAATGTTTCGTATCGTACGCACTTCTGTATCGATCCGTGTTCAGGAAACACGATGTACGGCCCTTTAATGTCAATTTTGAAACTGATCCGTAGGGTCTGAGAAATGATATTGTCCGTCAAAGCCAAAAGATTCCCTTTCATGTACTCGTAAAGCTTGTACATCCACAGAATCGTGGTACGAATATTTGTGTCGTTCAGTTTAAAGAACTGTATAATCTCCATCGCGGCATGCTGAAATGAAATTATAATAAAAATATATGTTCCTATATGATCCATATGGTAAAAATCATATTGCAATTACATGGTAATATGTAATTTCAACAGGTTCAAGTTTTAAAGAAACTTCGAAAGTTGGGTCCACATTATCTCCATTCTTCTCGAAGTCTATTGCCAGAAAGTTGGTCGACACGTTGTCTAAACAGAAAAATCATAAAGATCACAAATCAAGTACTTGTACAAAGAATATGTTAAAATACCTGTAAGAATGTTGTCTACAGTGATTAGAGGTACCAGGTCACCTTCTGGAGAAACACCTTCCACTACAAAGCTCTCAGCCCGAGCAGACACCTTAAAAGCAGACATGATCGGTTGTATCTCGATGCTCGTCAGAAATTGCGTCATAGTTATAACAAGAATTTCTCTGTCGCTGTTGTTGAGAAAACTCAAACAAGCATTTGCCAAAGTGAAATTAAATTTATAATCTGCAATAAAAAAATTATACGTATTATTCGTAGTATATATACTGTATTACTTTGTATAAATGTTCCTAATTGTACCATTAGGTTGCGGTGGCTTTTCTAACTTCAACTTTTTTTCTAATCCGTTATTGACATTATTCTGAGATAACATTTTGGTTTCATGCATTTCGATGTTCTCGGCATTCGGAGCTTGCTCTTCTGTGGATGAAGACGAATTCTTTTGTACCGAATGAACGTTACTCAAATCCTGAGACTTCTCTTCCATAGTTTTATTTTGCAATTCTTGTCTGGCGTGTTCTCTGGCGATTACTATATTCAATATCGTCAAACAATCTTCGTACTTCTGTAAATCTAACTTTAGTTCTGTATCATTTGGTCGAAGTAAACTCTGGAGACAGGTTTCTTTATACTTCCTGTAGTTTTTCCTGTGTTCAACAATTCTCGGCCAAGTATAGGGTCTCACATTGTACTCTAGAATCGAATTGTAGGCATACTTCCACCAAGCCAATGAATTCATCAACACAGTTTCATTAGGACGATACTTGATGTAAGGTCTACAACGTTATTAAAATAAATACAAATACGTTCTCTTCGAAGAAACGTAGAGTTTAGATTGCTTACTTATTGATAATTGCACGTTCCAGCGAATCATAAAGATGACAGAAAGTAATATATTGCTGTTCTGTAACTTGCATCGCAACATCATGTAAAACTATATCAACTAACATACGACATGGTTGAGCCTCGTTTCCTTTGTGTATAATTACCTTTATTTTTGCCGTGAAAGGTTTTAGAACTAGAATACCATTCAAATAATGTCAATTCCACTGAATAAGTAACTATTTTGTAACAAAATGTACCTTGCAAGGACATATACTGTTTTCTCCAACTATAAATTGTATAAAATACTTCTAGGTATATAGCTTAATGCTATAAAATTCAATTGCTCAAAATATATAAAAAAAAGTTTTTTTTAATTTTGTTTCGGGACATCTTAGCATGCCATTGCAGAGTTTTAAATTACAGCTTACAAACGTACGGAATTGAAATTCCTTGCTTCCAACACCAAAAGTTTGCAGAGACCTATGCATTGTGTCTTTCCAATCTAGGAAAGTAGATATGTCCCAATCACACCTGTTGCTCATGAGAGAAGATTCAGTGTCATGATCCATATACATGCTGAGAGATTCTGCTCTTACTAATTGATAAACTGTGTTCACATTATTTCCACAAACACCAGGTTTCCATTTGCTAGAATTTATTTTCAATTAGCAACACATATTTCATGAATCATGAAATAAATTAAGAAAACAATTACCTGTTTGTAGTCATCACAGATATACTCTGTATACAGATACCACATGCACACAGAGAATCATTTAACTTTTCTTCATATCTAATATGTACATTATTGATAGTAATTTGAAAGTTCTTTGTCACTGACGTGAATATGTTATCAAAGAATTCTAAAAATTATTCTATATGTTAGCAACTGCCTCAAAGATCAAATTTAACTTTATAAGCTACCTGCTTTATGAACTTCATCCTCCCTTAAATCTTCCAATATCTTTTTCTTTTCAGCCCTTATTAATTTCTTTTGTACTTCTGCATCATAAGTACCATAAGCAGCAGGTACAGCTACTATGTACACATCCTTAAATGTTCAAATAAAATTGTTAAGCATACAGCTAGCAATTGATGGCAAAAGAAAAATAAGTTTTCTACCTCGATACTGAGGATAATGGGTTGGGAAAATAATCCAGACCATGGAATCTTTAAAACGATCTTTCCTATGAGCCCTACTTCTACCCTAATGGGAAGACCAAGCTGGTACTGCAAATAATCATTCGCACGAATATCATTGTGATTTTTCAATGAAAATTGTGGCAGACATCTCGGACAAGACACCGCCAAAATCTTACCAGAGCTTCGGGTTTCAACTTAAGATCGGTTAAACATGTATCACCGGAAAAAATCCCGACATTAAACTGCTCAGTGTCCAAATCTTCAACGTACTTGCCCAGGAGCCGGTTCAGGAACGCTGCTATAGCACCCTCGAACATTTTTCTGCATTTAAGTGAATCTACCACGGTTGTTTACCTGTCACGTTCAGTGTGACACTGTTTTCTAACACGGGTTCCTTTCATAACCTTAAGAAATTCGTAAAATAAATTCCGTCATGCGCGACTCTACGACAAGGATTTTATTGATCCCACCGACTCTCTCCTCGGAATTTCATCTGCCGACGCTTTCAACGTAGACCCGGTTTCCGACTATCATGGACGACTTCTGTCCACTATCCGTTTGTTGTTATATTATTCAATTTCACCGAATTAAAATAAAACACATTATATCTACGTTGCAGCAATTTGAATTCATCAAATCGAATTATCGAAACTGAAGAACAATTGACGAAATTGGCGGGCGATACGGAACAGAACAGGTTTACCACCGATTTATAATAGCACTTGTTTATTATTGTATCGTACAAGATCGATAGTTTTTTAACTCTTGTATTTACAATAACGTGTTATACCTGGTGAAATTGATAACCGAATGAAATAAGGTGGTTTCGGTAATTACGACACGTTTAATCTCAAAACGAGTTTGATATATAGTGACTATGATCGTGCTCGCTTATAATCACAGTGGCGGCACTCGACGTTATTATTTATAACGGAAAAATTTCATCTGTACAGAAATATTACAATAGCGAACAGGCAAAAATTAATTGCACACTCGTTCTCATGCAAACTTCTTAAATAAAAGCTAAGACAGCCGCACTACGAACAAATCAAACATCTCCTTTCCTTATGTATGGCCTACTATTCAAATTGTAACAATAGTTTAAATGATTGATTCTATGATTCAATGAATGATCTAAAAAAAGTTGTACAGAAACGCCTAAAATGCGTCATACAACGACACTCAAGTGTATATTATATATACAGAAATGTGTATATTACATGATCGTTTCCCTATGATGGTTCTTAAGCGCTCAAATGTTTCGTCTCTCCAGTATTAGGATCCACTAAAACTTTCTCCTTACAGCTATTTACGGTCGAACTGTTGCCGAATGAATTAGTATCGCTAACGGGGAAGAATCTTCCATCTTGATATTCTTTGAATAATAATTCTGTTGACTTCTGCTTCTCCTCCTTTCCATTGTTCGATAGTTTCTTCATCGTTAACGTTAAGAACTCTATGATTAGATAGGACTCAGGCTTGTAAAGTCTAGTAAAGTGCAGCCTGATATGTTCGCCAATATTTTCGTCTTTTCTTGGTCTGTAATCACAATGGGGACAGGACGGTGTCACTCGTTCTATACCGTGGCGACGTTTATGGGAGTCCATGGCGTCTTTGTCGCAGGTCGAGAAGGGACAGCTCTGACAGCGTAGGGTATCCACTTCTTCGTTATGCGAGACGAGCATTCCTTTCTTCTGCATTAATATCAATGATTGTCTATCCTGATTGGAGGCCTGCATACCGCCATAGTTTAGTATCGATGCCCCGTTCAGGGACACCGTGGTCGACGAGCTGCAGGACGACTTAAGAGTCTTCCCAGAACGGGACACGGATGCTACATTATCAGAAACAGTGTCGCTATCGATGGTAATCGTGTCGTCCTCAAATTGCCTACGAGAAGCTTGAGCTTCGGCGTTTGCTTGATGTTTCTTCAGATGCTGAATATAATTTGCATAGTACTTGACGGAGTAATCGCAGGTGTCGCAACGGTATCTCTGTTTCGCGCCGTGCAACGTCAGGTGAACCCTGTACTGTTCTCGCTTCTCGAAAGCGGATGGACACTTGTGACATTTATATCGTTTCTCTTTCAATCTGCCGTTTCTCAAGTAACCAGGATAAACAAAGTTCGGGTTGCCCCGCATGTACAGTCCGAACTGAGGGTCAGAAGGCGGCGGTGACAGATTCGCAGCTATCTCGCTGGTCTCGTTCTGTCGTCTATGAACTACCTGGTGCTTAACTAGGTTCTGAGCAGTCTTCGAGGAGTAGTCGCATTCAGTGCACTTAAACCTATTGTTCGATCCATGCAGGGTCATGTGATACTCCAAAGCATCCAACTTAAAGTAACGGGCAGGACATTTGGCACAGGTGAACACCTGGTTCCCGGTTCTCGGTTGATTTGCATTGCTAATATTGTTAAAGTTATTACTCGAGGTCTCGGAGATCTCGACAACGATCCACGCGACTGTGGACGTTCGATTGCTTGAATCCTGGCCACCCGCTTCGACGCAAGCCGTGGTAGGAGGTGGGTACCTTTGAGAGTGTCCGTACAGAGACAATAAGTACTTCGTACGCTCCTGATACTCCGTGGAGTGCGCCTTCTGATGGGCCAACAAGTGAGCCGGCTGGCGAGCAGCGTACGAGCACCATTGGCACGAATACGCCAACTCTGTGGAATGGTACCGCAAATGGATCCTCAGTTCTTTTTCGCAGAGGAATCGCGCTGGGCATTTGCTACAACAATGCACCAGTCTGGAGTCACGCAGGTCCGGCTCCGAACCTAACACAGGGGTGTGAGTAAATCCGAGGAGCGTGGTCAGGTCATTCAGTTGCTGGGAGTCGGGTCTAGAGTCATCTACCAAGCAGTGAACAGTACCCAATGACCCGGAATGCATTTCCGTGTGAGCGACCATGATTTCTCGGCGGGTACAGGTGAAACTACAGTCTGTGCAAGCGATAACGGGCCCCTGGCTGGGTGTATCCAAGTGCATGGTCTCGTGATCCCGAACCTCTGCGCGTCTAGAAGACACGTACGGGCAATGACGACACTTCAACATCTTCGCGAGGGTGCCGTCCAGTCTAGACACCCAGACCAATGGCGCGTCTGGCAGTGCTCGAGTATCCAACAGAAGTGGCGGCGGTGCGTTGGCGTTCTTCGAGGCGTTTGATATACAAGTCACATTGTTCTGCGTGGTTATGTGAATCACCTGTTCTATAGACTTCTCCTGTTTCATGCGACTGGTATCTGAAACGGAAAGCAACAAATGACGCTCAGCAACGAATCACCAAAAGTGCAGCAGACTTACTGTTATCGGAATTAGCCTGTTGCGCTTTATATTTAACCGATGAAAAATTATAATCCGTACTCTGTTGGTGTACGACCGCAAGTTCCTCGCCGTGAAGCCTGACGTGGTCCAGAAGTTCTCTGCAACGATCAAACATACATAGTCTCTTCTCTCTGAATGTGTTCAGTTTAATTTTTACAAAGTTCAAATACATACGCTTTCGTGCTGACATAATAGGGGCATAGGTAGCATTTGAAAATGGCTTCTAAATTGGGGCGATGATGAATTCTATGCATAGACAAAGTTGCAGCATCCGGCGCTGAAAATGGGCAGTCTCCGCAACCGAATGGATTCTACAGGGAAAATATAAGTCGAGTTAAAACACAGATACTATAATGAAAAGATTGAAGCATTTATCCATAAAATATGCAACAATGTTTACTTTCTCGTCTTCATGGCGTTGCTCTGATTCGCTGTGCGATTTCACGTGCAACGACACAGTGTCTCTATTTGAATGTCTAAAGTTGCAACGTTTGCACTTCCACATGGTGCGTTTATTGTCATCGGAGGAGAGCGTAGCGGAAGTGGATCCACTCTGTCCGTGTGACGTGATTAAATTATTTTTTAGCAAAGATTGACCGCGGTTTCTAGCAGCAGCTTTTAACGGAGGCGGTGGTCTTAGGCCAATATTGATAGTGTTAACGTTACTTCCTTCGTTCGTGGATACAATCGAAACCGGAGTAGAACTAAATTCCGGCGTTTGCAAATACTCATTACTGTTCATAATCAATAACTTAGTCGGTGGCTCATCAGAATTAGATTCTTCTACGCTACGCTCCTCCATATTTTGCTCGTCCCATGACTGTTGTTCCACCTAAGAAAGTACAGAAACGGATTACGTTTGATATGCAGTCGTTTCTACCATATATGCGCGAAACATTGCTGTTGCGCGACGGGAAATAGACTCGGTATAACTCGGCATAAAAAAACGACTAATCGGCACACTGAGAATTTCTTTGAAAAAAACTGAAGGTCACTTTCGAAGCATCGAAACATTTAAATATTATTCTTATTATCGTGTCGGTTTCAATTACTAAGAATATGCTTGTAATTTCAATAAAAATATGAAATCATAACACCAATCAAGTGTCCAAGCGCTTCGATAAAAATCAATTTTTATTTTCCCATCGAGATACGTTTTTCATTGTTCTACGGATAGAACAGTTCAAAAGGATCATCACTGGTGCTTGTCGTAGATGTAAACAAAAATAAAAGAGCAAGATCAGTGCGCCTAGAAAACAATATCGACAAGCACTGGTTCGCTAACAACTAGTAATCTAGCTCGGCTTAATGTAAGTGAAATTAGTGCTTTCACCTGTGCAAGATACTTGTTATACTTGGAATAATTCCGTCGACCGGTTTCATCCGTCATAAGTACCCTGGCAGTCATATGAACTGGATCTTTAGCTGCTTTAAGTTTAATATGTTTTGTGATGTCCCACCGCCAGTTAGAGCGGTACGCGCACAGGGAACACTCGAATGGCTTCCGATTTAAATGACCGACTATATGAACGTGAAAGCGACTTGCGGTGGATGCCCAAAATGGACAATGCGGGCATTTGAATACCCGTCGGCCACTTGGATGCGCTGAGGTGCCTTCAACCTGACAAAAGATTTTACTGCCTTTATCAAAATAAACTGTTAAACAAGTTCGAAACACAATTGGCTACGGTCTCGATCGCCATAAGGGAAACATTGAAAGCACATTCTTAATAATAAAAAGATGTATGTACAAACATAAACAAAAAGGAACAAAAAAAAAATATTGAATATACAAACACTAACAACAATTTATCGTAACAGCATCGCATACTTAAAATAAATGATCGTAACTTCAAGCTGAAGTACGTTTTAAGTATGGGGGTATATTCCATCCGACTTTGTCATTCTGCATTATCTCCTGTATCTTAAATGTTTCAATAAAATAAGAGAGACTCTATCGAAACATCGAAGCCTAAAGAAAATACTTCAGATGATAAAATCGAATCGGGCACTCTGCGTATTGTGTATTATCATGTAATGGTCATACGGGATGCTTGCAATCAAAACACTTAGTATATAAAAATTTAACGTGTGTACAAGATATATGTTATGTATATAGTCAGATCTGTTGACTCTCGTATTGCAATTCGTCTATTCATTCGTGTGCGTGTGTTTATTTCATTATTCCATGTGCACGCGGTTAGATAAAGTATGTATAGATAGATTATTTCTATAGAAACATCATACCGATGATCCAGAAGAATTGAGTCCACTGAGATTTACGTCCCAATCCGTTTGCGCTGGGAATGCATATTCACCGCGATACGAGGTCACACGTAGTTCTGAACAATTCGATAATTTTTCTAAGCTACTGTCTATGGACGCATCGTTACTCGTCGAGCGACAACACTGCATATGCGCTTGTAGATCAGTCGAGCTTTTGCAACGTCTTCTGCACTTTGGGCAACGCGTCGTGCCCACAGATACACTGAGAGCAGTGTGGTGTGTTTGTTTGTGACAAGCCAGCTCCTCCATGCTACTAGCTTTAAATGTACACCAGCATTTCAAATCGTTCGTGGTACTTACTGCTACCTCCGCCACTCCGTTATTTATTGATGCCGATGTAGTAAGTTTTTCCTTTAGCTTATCAAAGAAGGACGCATTTTTTTTTTCAAACAAATCTGCTGCGTTATTAGTATCCTTCTTTAAGTTGTTGACCTGTAGGAAGTACGTTCAGATTACTAACAAACAAAATTCATATAACGGATTAAAAAAAAAAAGAAGATGACTAACTTCTTTATTTCCATACAACCTAGCCAGTTCTGTGTCTCTGGCAATTTGAGCGAGTTCCGGTCGCACTCTTACTCGCGGAACTTTTAACAATGTCGTGGAGGATCCACCGGCAGTATTATTGGATTTAGCAGGACTTAAAGGAATTAACATTGGCAATGGTTTCCTAGACTTATTCGGTGTAACTGGGGCGTGACATTCTGCCAAGTGTCTCTGCATTTCGGAATCCCACGCGGTAATGAACTGGCAGCCCTTCTCTTCGCATTTCAGTGCTATGCACTCTGCATTAGCTATTGCACTTCTTTTATCTTCTACGGAATTCATCGATTGATCGGACATAAACGAGTCTCCAGGGCTTAAGGACACAGTCGTACTTCCGGAAATATGAAGCGTTTCCCGAAAGTCGCTCGCGCCAACCTAAAATCATAATACATGTAGATTTGAAACTCATCTAGAACATGTCTATAAATTTTTATCGACATAACTGTCATATTTTACCTGATTGTAACGCTTAGGACTATTTCTCGGCTTACGCTCAAAAGGTGCATTAGACTTGCGATTAGTTTGTCCTACAGGTGGCTCATGGTGATTGGTCTCGTGCACTGTCAAGCTCTGCCTGATGTCAGCTGTGAAATTACAGGCACGGCATTGAAAAGCTCCACCTCCTCCATGGTTCCTAGTGTGTCTGTCTAAATTCCACTGTACAAAGTAAGTTCACAGTTATTGGTTTTCTATGAAAACAAACAGTTTACATTTTATGGGAATTGCATTAACCTTGTATGGCGTACGAAAATCACAGGCATCACATTTGATCATTGGCATAGAATGATACTTCACATGTTTCGTGTAACGAGCACGCACATGTGTTACATAAGAGCATTTAGCGCATCGAAAAAATCTCCTTTTTAAATGATGCACTCTTTGGTGGGTTTCAAGGTCCCTTGAGTTTAATGCAATATATGGACACATTGAACATCTATTTCCAGCATCGCGTACAAATTTTCCCTGGAAACCATTAGGCGCTCCTTACAAAGTCAACAATAACTCTATCCAGATTGCAGTCAATTTCTTGAATAATAAAAGTGTCCTTAACGAATGTCCCGTGTTAATAAAAAAAAATATGAGAAGAAGTATTTCAAAATGAAATTGTCATAAACAATGTAGAATTTTTTAATAATTCTATTTTATTATCGTTCGGTGCGTGATTTAATTGTATTATATTTCTATTTATGGAAGCGAAAAAAGTACAAATAGAACTCCATTACGGATTCGTCTTCCCCTAGTTCGAAATAACAAGAATGATAACAGTATATACCTTTTGTTTATGCTCCTTTTTCAAATGATCGAGGTAAGCCTTAAGACTCGGAAGTGGCTTCGGCGGTTTGCAAGTCTTGCATTCGTAACTCTGCGAGGGCACCGTACAGTCGAGAAGCCCGTCATGCTCGCCCTTTAAGCTGTCCTTCGCGGAATCATCGTCTTTATCTTCGAACGAAAGTTCCTCGGCACTGGTTCGCGATTCTTGTTCCTTCATCGTGGCTTCCTTAAGGTCTTCTTTAAGGTTACCTTCCTTTTGTAGCTCGTTCTTGGATTGCTGGGGTCGTGGCCGAAGTGCACGCAGACGGGGCAGCCTTCCTGACATCTTGGACGAGGCTCGTTCTGTCCCACGTACGTCCTCCCGTGTTCCTGTCGCGCATCGGGAATACTCTTTTAATTCCCCTCAGCCTCCTCCCGGGACCGCGTATCTCGCGGCAGGGTAAAAAAAAGGAGAACGGCATTCACTTCTCCATCGCTCTACACCGTTTTCTCTTTCCCGATGACATTAACGTGACGAGCCGCGGGTCTACGATCGCGTACACACATCTCCCTCTTTCTCTCTCACGCCTTTTCTCTCTCTCTCTCTCTCTTTCTCTCTCTCTTCTGTTCACGTGTATGTATGTTTAAAACGACTGCTCTACCCGTAAATTAAAATTCATCGGTCTCCCGATGCGACACATTCGGTTCGAAGGTAACACTTCCTCGAATTCTCTTGGTTTATCGGACCGTGACGGAGGACCCCGTGGTGCACGTTACGGAAATACACGGAGCACCGCTCGGTGGTCGCGCGATCTACACGCTACACGCCGCCATTTTTCTTTTTCTTCCGAATGAAACTCTGATGACGAAGAAGACACCGAAATTCACCCACGAAGAAATGCTCGCCCTCTGAGCGGATACTCGCACGACGGAATATCGATAACAAGAAAATCATGTTTTACGAGAGTGTCCCTCCATCGATTCTCGGATACCTGTGCTAACGTCGATACGTGGCCCGCGCAGACACATCGATCACTGGAAACTAGTACTCTCGCGTGTTCGTAAGATCGCCTGAGCGATGAAATCGACAAAACGAATCTTCATCGAAACATTTCAAAAGAAATATCTCCGGTGATCACAGAAAATGTATGTTTCGATATTTTTATTTACGATAATTTTACTCCAAGCTCATTTTTTATTGGCATCGACTGCGCCGTGTTACAAGGAAAATAATTTCGTTCTCCTTATCGGAGGAACAACTTGGTCGCTGTGAATAAAACTTCGTCCGACGGTCGGTCTTTGTTATTCCCGACATCCGGTTCATGCGATACGACGGCCGATCGCAGCGAGAGTCATGATGTCGTTGGGACATTAAAACATTATTCTACGCATAGATTTCTCTTCGACGGTCTGCGGCGGCAATTCTATTCGACGTGGCTGCGTCGTTATTCGATAAACCGTGTAATCTCCGAGCGATCCGTACAATAAAAACGACTCGGATCTGGTGGCAAGGTGTATATACGAGGGACAGAGAAAGAAGAGGATCCAGTTTCCCGAGACGCGTACACGATTTCCGTTTCTCCAAGTGATTTCCGGTTTACGGTCGAACGACCGCCGCTCTCCGACAGGCCGTACACAGAGTGTTATGTGCACGTCTCTCGAGGCGTGTGCGTGTCTCGCGCGAGCCAACAGAAACGGGGAGGAGAGAATCAATCTCGGATTCGCTGACAGAAAACAAACCTCGAGCGGAGCAGTTAATTCAGTTGCAGTAGTAGGTTATCTTCCGGATCGTACGACCGTTGGGAATAGGTACACGGCAGATTGATAAATCCCGAGCGGTCTGCAGAGCCAAACGAGAAACAGCCGCCGGATTTACCATCGCGACGTCCTACGATTTCGATGCCCGAGAAAATCGGATACGCTGGTTGGACCCTCGGGCTCCCTCCCTTCTTCTCTCTCTCCTATATCGCTCTGGTTCTCCTTACGAGTCGCCGCGGGGGCCACGCTCGTGCTCCTCTTATTATCTCGATGCCGTACTTTATCGTCGGAAACACCTCTTCGTCGTCGTCGGCGTTTAATAACAGTAGCCGACGGACCGGAGGATGAATCGTACGAAGACTACGAAGGAACCGAGCGAACCAGTAGCCCCTCCCTCCTCTTTTACCAACTCGGACAGGAACGACGGCGAGGCCGAAGTGGCGCAGGTCGGGCGCCATCTGCAATTCCAATTCGGATTCTGGTTGTGGTAACCAAGCACAGTGTCCTCGTACGCCCCCACTTCCTTCGCCTGGTCTCATCCTGCAGCCCTCGGGCTCAACCAGCAGGAGCATAAATACATTTGTCAAAAACGTAAAACTCTGCAGATCTAATTCTGTCAAATTAAACGATTGTTTATGCATCTAGGGTTTCAAGGGTCTTCTGTCCTCGGATCATTATCTCGAGAACGTTGTTTACACACCGACAACGCGAAACTTAGAAATACAAAACAGTCACGGTTGCAAATGACGGCTCCTATCTAATCATTCAAATAGTATGCGCTTTCAATAGTCGAGGACTTTGTCGTTGCCAGCGTCGACATAACAATGATTGAGTTAATAAAATTAAGAAAGGTAAGATATATTAATTGGTAAATTTTTTATTTTAGGTTTATTTAATTAATTGTTATCGATCCCTTGTCGTCTAGAAGCACTTGTAAGTATTCTTTCATTTAATTTCGTTAAGATATTGAATGTCGTTTTGAAATACCTGTCAACGAGGGCTGTCGATCAGCCCTGTACACCCGAAATAAAATTGTCTTAGCTTTCGTTCAAATTGTTAACAAATGTTTACCGTTCGGTAAGGCTCTTATACAATATTAATGCAACTTTCCATATCGTTCCATGGTCATAACTTAAACGATATAGTTTCCTCTTCTTTTAACCTACGGCGGAGGTCCTACGCCTCTCATATTAAGTTGCAATGCTCTAAGATTATTCATCTATGTATTCTACATTTGCGGTCCCTTTCGGTTAAAAATATTGTCTGAAATTATTCTTGATATGAGAGTACATATGAAGAAATGCAAAGACAAATCCACGTACATGTAGAATGCATTTATTTCATCCACTGATTACATACATTGGCGTAGGCGTTTGTCGGTAAAGCACACTGGTACAGCTATGGAAGTTTCCCAGACACCGAAATTAGTTAATTCACTAATGTTTAAAGAGGGCAAACTAAATAACATGAAAATAGTTATCGAGAAATTGTATAAATATATTCTTGTGTCATAATAGAATCACGTGTAATAATTCTTTATGAGACACGTGGCGGAACAAGCAAAAGTGTAAAGTCATGGTAATACGTCTACGTGGAAATCATTAAAGGAAAACCAGAATAAAAATTGGGAAATTCTTTATTCGTTATACCCAATGATTAATCTAAAAATGTGTAACTAATTGAATGTAGTGGTGGTTCATATTATTCAATTATTATTATAAAAATAATTATTGTAGCCTTGTTCTGTTCGCTTTTTTGCTCTCTGATGATAAGATAAAATATAGCTCCTTCTCACTCTTTTGATATCGACCGAGTGGTAAATAAATTATATTCGCATTTTATATAATAGTTATATTTAACTAGTATATATACTAGTTTTATTTTGAACAGTAGTAAATAATTGCAAAGAATATTAAGTAATAGTTATTAAATTTAATAATGCGTCCAAGAAAAAATATAAAATTAATTAATTAAAATAATCGTCTTTTACATAATCCTTCTTGAAATCTATCATCATTTTCATCGTTTAAAAGTTAAAAATTTTATTAGCATACAGGAAAAAGCTCATGGATTGTTATATCGTAGAGTAACGAATACAAAAATATAAACAATTATATATTTGATTTAATTTACAATTGTTCAGTTACAGCATAACAAAAGGTGGAAATATACATAATATAAAAAAGTATGTTCTATCGATACAATAGATTTCCAATGTTAAAATTTCTATATATTAATCTCGATTTTGTATATATGTATATGTAGTTTTATGACAGTTTACAATCTCTTTTCCCTCAACCATCGATTTATACCGTTCTTTTTATATATCTTTAATACTTTGATTGTACATCAAAAGAATGGCTTTGTAGTCACTTGAGTTGCTTCTTCAGGTTGTCTGCCAACTTGTCCATAAACTCAAATGTTTCTAAATAATCGGATCTGGTAACATTGTTCATGCCTTTAATACATATTGCGAGATCCTTGGTCATAAAACCTGACTCAATGGTATTGATGCAGACTGCCTCCAAAGTTTCTGCAAATTTCTCTAAAGATTCGTTGTTGTCTAGCTTCGCACGATGAAGCAAACCTCTAGTCCACGCGAAGATCGAAGCGATCGGGTTGGTCGAGGTCTCTTTGCCTTGCTGATATTGACGATAATGTCTGGTAACTGTACCATGAGCTGCTTCGGCTTCTACCGTTCGTCCATCCGGACAAATTAAAACTGAGGTCATCATACCTAGAGATCCGAATCCCTGTGCCACAGAATCAGACTGAACATCTCCATCGTAATTCTTACAAGACCACACAAAACCACCCTCCGACTTCATTACGTATGCTACCATATCGTCAATTAAACGATGTTCATACCAAAGCTTCTTAGCCTCAAACTGCTTTTTATATTCTTTGTCGTATATTTCCTGGAAAATGTCTTTGAATCTACCATCATACTTCTTAAGAATTGTATTTTTAGTAGAAAGATACAAAGGATAATCTTTGGAAAGAGCATATTTGAAAGAGCTGTGAGCAAAATCACGAATACTCTCATCTGTATTATATTGAGCTTGTGCAATTCCAGGCCCCTTGAAAGTGTTTACTAAGTGTTGAATTTTCTCTCCATTGTCCCCAGTCCATGTGATTTCAAGTTTGCCTGGTCCAGGCACTAGGAAATCTGTTGCTTTGTACTGATCAGCATGGGCGTGTCTCCCAATAATGATCGGTTGACGCCAACCAGTTACCAAGCGTGGAATGTTTTTACAGATGATGGCCTCACGGAAGACTGTACCTCCTAAAATATTTCTAATAGTACCATTAGGACTTTTCCACATTTTTTTCAAATTGAATTCTTCTACCCTCTTCTCATCAGGTGTAATAGTAGCACACTTTATCCCTACATTATACTTTTTAACAGCCTCAGCACATTCTACAGTGACTTTGTCTTCGGTTTTATCCCGATTCTCTATGCCTAAGTCATACGTATGTAATTCAATGTCTAAATATGGTAAAATCAGCTTTTCTTTTATCGAATCCCAAATAATTCGGGTCATTTCATCTCCCAAAATATCAACAACAGCTCCTGCCTAAAATAAATCATAATGAGAAAATATTATAAAAATTACGGGAAATTATTTTTAATATTTAAAGTAGGAAATACTACTTTTAATATAAATACAATACGTTTTATATACGTATATGAAGATATATATATATAGATTCACAAGTGTCAGTGACATAGCTTTACAAACTGCTCACCTTTATTTTTGCCATTATTGTAGCTGAAACACTGAATGTCCTTGCAAATGATTGTGTCGTCTGATCGTGAACCAGCCGAAGTTTTGACGACAATATTCGTGAGAACGTAGCACTGTTACTAGCTGATTCAAGGCCCGCTGTACTCCTTATGAAATGCAGATTCGATCGAATGAAACGGTGGGGCGAGAACATGGCGCTTTACCGACGTTTCTACTTTTTACTTGAAGCAGTTCTCGAGAGATTTTCGATGTCGTATAATCAGAAAATCTTTATCTACTATCTTCTTGACCATGAAATATAATTACGTACGTGTTATCACTATTTTTCTACACATAGTTATTTTCGACAATTTTTATCGTAGTATGTAATTTCATCACACGAACCAAATATGTATTCACAATTTCTTTAATTTTCTTTCGCTTCTTAACGTGCACGCTTTTACACAAAATTGTTAACTGTGCATTAGATACCTAGTGCATAACAATGTCTACGAAGGATCGATTAAATCAATCGATAATGTTCATTTAGCATAAGCGAAAATATGCATAGTGCCTGTTATCTTTGAAAAAAGTTCACGTAATCTCTGGAGTTTGAACTGCTATGGGTAAACAAAATATTTGTGTGCGAAAATTCAAATAATAGAATTGTGCGCTTCTCGACCGAGATATTTATATTTTCGTTCATACTCATAATGAAGCATACTCATAGTTTGTAAACGTGTGGATCAATAAGTGTTACCGACGAACAATGTGTAAAACTAAATATTGAAATAATTTAAAAGATTTGTAATAACATAAATAATGTATGATGTGCTTACGTTCATTGAGTATGAAATGGAAATTATTGAACGTTTATCAACAGAGATTTCTTTTGTGTCCTTCGAATTTGCATTTCGCAAGCATGTAAAACTTGATTAGTATGAGGTCACTACGAATTAAAATACGTATATGTACTCTATGTATATCTAAAAATAAACAAGATAAAAAAACTCCATCAATCCTCTTTGAGAGGTAATTAAATTTTCTAAAATAGTTATTACTTTCTATCTGGTTTTTCAAGTTTAACCCTGTTTAATTCATTCTTTATGATTTTCTTGCACGTAAAACATGAATGACAACGATACTCAATGGTATCCAATTCTTACAAATGTCGGTAATTTTATAAATAGTGGTCTTGTTGTTATGTGACACCTTCATGTTGACCCGTACTTAAAGGTCTCTTATAATATGCAATAGGTTCGTATTCTTTGTTGAATATCTCTTGTGCAACGATAACTATTGATTGCCACATTTATATAATTAATATTCAAATGTTTCGTACGCAATAACACGTTAGAAACGTCCTGTCGATGTGGCTAAAGGCAAAAGCTTAGTCACTCCGCCATAGATGGTGCCACAAATGTTTTTAACATTTAAACGTGAACGCGCCATAATAATCAATTTATAACCTGCACAATATTAATTTAGGAATCCCAAGAGTAAAAGAATGAAATAAATATTCAACTCTTCACAACTGTATTATGCAAAGAAATTAAGCAATAAAGAATTACAAGCTGTACTTACAACGTAAAATTTCTATTCGAACCTTTCCGCCATTAAATTGGATCTCACTGTATGCTGTATGTGCATACTTCGAAAAGAATAGGTTTTTATGCAGTTAATAAAAGATTATGCAATTATAACGATTAAATGGATAATTAGTAATTATTTACAAAGTCTACCAATATTTAGAAATATGTATTTTAGTTACAGCTTTCCTCTAAGAAAAATTAGAGATGTTTGACTTTCGTGCAGGTTAGGTCGACAACCTCTTTAAAATGATGATGAAATGCTGTACCCCCTGTAATGACTTTTCAGTTTGAGAATTACTTCTTTTGTGTTAACATTAGTGATGATTGTGCTTAGGCGATTGTTTACGAAAGGTATTCTTTGTCAGCGATTAGAATATCGTAGTCCAACGATTAAACATGGACAATTATTTTACACGTCATTAACGCCGTTAAATCGAATTAACGCGAAAACATGTATATTTTCCACATTAAGATATCACAGCAACAACACCGTACAAGTGAACATTTTAAAATCGACCGGGCGTATCACAACAAAACCAAAGAATGTGTCGGAACTTAAGAGTCTAATGATGTTAGCTGCACCTGAGAAATGGAGATTGTTTGGTGCCATTACATTTCTGCTAGTCTCGTCTGCTGTCACAATGGCAGTACCGTTCTGCTTAGGAAAAATAATCGATATAATCTATACTAAGGACACAGAGAACATGAGGAAAAATCTCAATCAATTATGTATTGTTTTTTTTGGAGTATTCGTTGTCGGAGCTATATGTAACTTTGCTAGAGTGTATCTAATGTCAACAACGGGGCACCGAGTTGCTCAGTCTTTGAAAAGAGAATTATACAGTGCAATTTTACATCAAGAAACAGCCATGTTTGATAAGCGTAGTACAGGAGAATTAGTTGGCAGATTAACCGGTAGGTTCTTTTATTATATGAAATAGGAAAATTAATTAAATTTTACCTTATTATTGATTTGTTCGTTTTAGGAGATACACAACTTGTTAGCTCTGCCATAACTACTAACATATCGAATGGACTACGTTCTGCCATAATGACTATTAGTGGAATGTCTATGATGTTCTATGTTTCACCCACATTGGCTGGTGTTGGTTTAAGCATAGTCCCACCGATTGCTGGTATAGCAATAATTTACGGCCGCCACTTAAAGAAAATTTCTAAAGATATTCAAAATAATGTAGCCACGTTGAACACAATAGCTGAGGAAAAAATTTCCAATATAAGGACAGTGAAGAGTTTTTCCAAGGAGAAATCCGAAATTAAACGTTACAATTCCCAGTTAGAAAACATACTTAGAGTATGTTACAAAGAAAGTTTGCTCAGAGGAATATTTTTTGGATTCACTGGTTTTACTGGAAATGCAATTATTCTTTCTGTGTTGTATTATGGTGGAGTCATGATCTCTGATGCTTCTATTACAGTCGGAAGCTTAAGTTCTTTCTTGTTATATACAGCATATGTAGGAATTTCTTTAAACGGATTATCTTCGTTTTATGTTGAATTAAATAAAGCACTAGGTGCAAACACACGTATCTCTGAATTGATACAAAGACATCCAAAAATACCTGTTGAAGGTGGTAAGATTTTAGAGAAGGATTTATCAGGTGATATTGAATTCCAAAATCTCAGTTTTACTTATCCTACAAGAAAGAACGTATCTGTATTGAACAATTTCAATTTGATCATTTCGAAATCTACAGTAGTTGCTCTTGTTGGTTCTTCGGGTTCTGGAAAGTCTACAATAGCTTCGCTTTTATTAAGGCTATATGATCCAGATTCGGGATGTATAATTATGGATGGTCATGATCTAAGATCTCTTGATCCTGTGTGGGTAAAGTCACAATTAAGTATTGTTTCTCAGGAGCCAGTACTATTTAGTGGTACAATAAGAGAAAATATATTGTATGGAGTAGAAGATTCAAGAAAATGTGAATCAGAAATAGAAAATGTTGCAAAAGATGCATACGTCTTACAATTTACAAAAGACATGCCAGATGGTTTAAACACTATAATCGGAGAAAGGGGTGTTACACTCAGCGGTGGGCAAAGACAAAGGGTTGCTATTGCTAGAGCACTATTGAAGGTAAGACCATTCATAAAATAAAAATGATTTATCCATATAAATTCTATTTTAAAATCATTTCGTATTTAGGAACCAAAAATTTTAATTCTGGATGAAGCAACAAGTGCGCTAGACGCTGAAAGTGAACATTATGTACAAGAGGCTTTAAAAAATGCTATCAAAGGGCGAACCGTATTAACAATAGCCCATAGACTTAGTACGATAAAAAATGCTGATAAAATTATAGTTTTGAATAAGGGTCAGGTAGCAGAAACAGGAACGTATAAAGAACTTATGAATATTGACAATGGATATTTTTATAAATTGGTTCAACATCAGACTTTCACATAAACTCGGGATTAACTACACACGTATTATGAAATACGCACATGCATTACATACGCGCATAATAAACGTGTTAGGAATCGAGTAAAATAAAGGAATTGGAGTGAAGCCATTAACAGAGGGCATTGAAAATTACATGAGACTTGTAATAAATAATTAGTAAATTTATTAATTTAATTTCTGAAATACATTATCTTATTTTGTAATCTATGAATTACGTCTTAATTATTGGTTATTCCTGCATACCACATATCGGGTGTTGAGAATATTTTTAAATAATACGAAAAAGGTGTGTACTTAAATAACTCTTACAATTACTGACTGTATTATTCTGTCATTTAATTTCTGACTTTTTCATCTGCAGGAAGTATGATCACGCTGATAAAAGGTAAATTCAGAGATGGGAATGATATATGTGTTCAGTGTGCCTTCATTTAATGTATTAAAATAATTCGTATAATGCGGAAAGTACTTATTAACGGATTGTAACTCGTGTTAATACAAAAACAGTAAAGCCCTGTATACGTATACATGTATATGTACATATGTATATGCATATGTATATATAATTTCTGTTCTAAGGTGTAAGGCAGGTATTATAAATAATTCCACTTTGGTAATCATTTTTAATATATTTTCCTATAAAATAATGTACACTGCTGTTTTAAACTATCAATGTTTCTTATATTGTCCATCTATGTTATCTTTAAATTAATATCCCATTACTACAATTACATCAGAATAATCTACTTTGAAATCCGTGTACAAGTAAAAATATTCCATGTGACACATGACTGAAAGTAAATCATTTTAATTAAATTAATTCCATTTCTGTAATAAATCATTACACAATTCTGATGAATACATTATCTTTTCAAGGAGTAAAAGGACGTTACGATATCCTTGTTATCCAGTAAGTATTTATCTATTATTTTTCTATTAGAAAACACAGCAAGGAATAAAGAGAGCAATAAAATTCATTTTTCTAACATGAAAAATGATTGATACTTTTTATTCTTGCTCTATTTTATATTCTTCTATGTAGGAAATATGTGTAACAAGGACATTCGTTAATCGATTACATCTTGAATCATAAAATGAAATCAGTCCTTTAATTTCGCTTACACTTATAATTGGAACATTTGTAATCTTCAGTCATCTCTGGGAAAAACTGTGCCTATTGAGTCAAGAAGTTTTAAAAATTGACGTATTCTTTTTTTAATTATCAATTCATTCACCAATTGTTCCATAAAATTTCAAAATATCTGTATAAAACAATTACCAGTTGAACACTGAAAATTTGAATTTGGAACGTGCTCCAAACTATGATCATACATATAAATTAGATGTTTTATCGATAAAATGTACTTTAGAACACCAGAATGCATATTTCAAATGCTCTTTGTTCACACAGCTATCACATGTCACATTTGTTAGGAGTCACATTAGAATTTCTTATGCTCCAGTCACAAGCACAGCCATACCCTAAATAGAAACGTTATCTGTATAAATTTATGATGAAACTTTTTACAATCTGACCTGAGCAGAAACTCAAATCATAGCTACAACTGGTCATTAATAGTATAACATCTTGGAAATAGGTAGTTCTTTGCTTTCTACAGGAGCTTAGAAATTCATACGCACAAGTCTTTGTACAAGTAAATACCAAAGTTTACCAGATTTTAATTGCAATTAGAAGAGTCAATGAAGCAGTAAATAATACATAATCGTACTCTGCAACTTTTTTATAGTATTTTCTCATGTGATTTACATGTCGAATCATGTTCTGGAGTTCATACAAATTACACTTCAATTATAATGAGAATTTTCTTACACAGACAAGTTTGTTCTTATCTTGTATGTTTGATGTTGTTCTGGTAAAGTCAAAATCGAGCATTAGGAGCAATTAGACCATCTTAAACATTATTAACTTTGCAATGAATGAGCTGTTTCTTGTTCCATTGGTTCATCATCCTGTTGAAACATTGATGATGTTTCTTCATCATCTACTTCCATCATTTCTGTTGTATCTTGCTCCCTTTTATTTGTAACATTTTCCATTATTGTGTCACTGTCTTCTACTTTAGATGCGATAGGATCTACATTATTACCTTGCAATTCTATTACATCACTGCTTTCAATGGACATTTTCTCTTCACATTCTGATTGACACGCACCTGCAGAGTTTTGATCCACAGGCTCTTCTAAGAGTTCAACAATAGCAGTAGAATCTTCTTCTTTGACATCAATTGTTTCTGCATCTTTTGGTTCTTCTATGATAGGAATTGGTTCAGGTACTATAGATTTAATTACTCTGGATTCATCTTCTATAGCTTCTGTTATAGTCAAAGTGTCTTTCTCTTGGTTTTCTCTCTGGCCATCACTGAAATTTTCTGTGGTATCGTCTTTAGAACAAGAATCTTCCACAATAGGTTTTAACTCTTCAATTAATTCTACTTTCCTACTTTGATCTTTTGTGTTCTCCACATCTAGAGACGAGCCTTCTTGTGTTCTTACAAACGGAGTCTCAACTGAAATTGCTTCATCAGTAGACAAATGTAAATTACCGATAAGTTTATTCGAATTGCTTGCAGAAGTCATATCCCCTGTATTAGTATTATCCAAAGATAGAGTCTCTTTCTCTTTTGTGTTTGTATCAGGTGCATCTACAATTGCTTCTGTATTGTCTGTGTCAGTACCAGACTTTATGGTGTCTTTGAAATTCATATTGGAAGCATGTAAAACATTATCAACTACTGGACCAATGGGCTCTTTATTGTTTAATGGCTCTTTGGACTCCATGTCAGACTTAATCAATGCATTATTAGTTTTAGTTGTGCCTTCTTGTCCGTGCATTTGTATGGGCCCTACCTTCATTTTATCGTTTACTTTGGAACTGTCTAAATAAAATTTGGATGATTTATTTTCACTAGAGCCAAAATCTTTTGGCTGGAAAGTTGTCTGTAATTTCCTTGTCGACTCCGTAACATCACCTTCTTCATTCTCCAAATCTAAACTAGGTTGAGAACTGGTATCCTCGTTCATTATACCTTCTGGAATGTCATTTGATATTCCAGAGGTTTCAGAAACTATGGATGACAAATTTTGTATAGTAGGTCCTATCTGTGGCTCTTGAGTCTGTGTCGGAGACGTTAAATTTGAAACACCTGAAAACTCTGACACGGTGGGTACAAAATTAGTTGTCGTAACATCTGCTTTAGATATAGACTCGGTTTTCTCCTGAGAAACTTCTTCCGTACCAAATACATTTTTTATAACATTAGTAGTCGGTACAACGGTTTGTAACATAGGTGCTTCATTTTCAACGCTGTATACATTAATGGTTACGGTCGATGGACAGTCCTTTTCCCAATATTCCATTTCTACATCCTGAGGCGGTTGAGTACCAGAAGTATCCTCATCCACAGATCCATTTACCATACCATCACCATTCTCGTTTCTCCTGGCAATAGATCCTGGCTCTCTAGTGGAAACAACCAAGATATTCTTCTCTATAGCTCGCATAAATTTGTCGACCCTGTTGTATTCCTTGCGAGGTGTTGTCAGAAGCTCGCAAATTCGTTGAACAGTAAACGGTGCGTTCGCGAAGGATTCTAAACGCTCCAAAAGATTGCTTTTCATGGTGTCATAATTGAAATGCTCGACGTTCGGGCAGGGTGCAAGCTCCAGGGTCGGACAGCTCTCGTAAAAGTCGGTCATCACGCGCGTGAGTTTCTCCCGAAACAATGTTTTGATCAGCGACCACTGGTAAACGGGATCACCGGTTTTCGCAACCCAACACAAATAGTCTTCCAACTCCCGAGGTATCTCCCTCGGACGCATTTTCTGAAACTCGTCGAGCGCCTGCAACACCTCCTCCAAATTTTCCATGTTCTCCGCCTGCTACCCCCACACTCTGCCTTTCTTTCGTTCGCCGAAGAATTTTCGTCGACACTTTTTCCGCGAAAATCCTAAAAGTTATTGGCAGTGAAACTTTCTACAGCAGAAACAACGAAAAACGCAAACACACCGGGTCTGGCACAGCAACAATGAAAGGATGGGGGAATGAAGCAGGGGTACCAATCACACCCGAAAAATATGTCATCGTGACAGCGTTTGGTTAGCTTTCGAAAATTCGATTGTATTGCACGTTGAACTAACTGATTTCTCGAGTATAAAAATTGGATTCTAAATCTTTTTCATTTAGCTTCACATCAGATCTATCCTCTTTTCTGTTTCATTGTGTATCAAAACTAACGAATACATATTGATCTATACAATTGAATTTATGTACACACACCGCTAAAGAATTACATTCGTGCGTATTCCTTTCCTCTACAAATACTTACATGCAATATTAAATTTGTATTTTATAATTATTTATCTATAGTAAAGTTCTAATTATTCGGTACCCTATTGTCTGGAATGCCCGATTATCCGGCACTGTTTCATTTCGATTCTATTCCTCTGTTAGTTCCGATTTAGATTTATGACGTCTTAAAATTGCATAATTCTATTTCAATTGTTTATAAGTTGTATTTTAAGGTAACGCAATGAAAAACATGCGTGACATTATCGGTACACCAAAAACTAGACATTATCAGTTGTTTCGAAAAGTGTGGGAATAACTATAGTCATGCAAGAATATATAATATCGGATTTTTTACTAGTTGCGATATAAAAAAGAAGAGATGCAATACTGAAATGTTTTCATCTTATTCTGATCGAAAATAGTGGCGTATTCGAATTATCCGGCGTACATGTGTATTTCATTATCTGACATGTCAAAACCGAGATTCGAGGCACCTTTATTTTCTTCTTTATTATCACTTCGATTAAAATATGATAATTGAAGGGTTATGGGTCTCAAAATGTTCGTGATAATGATGCGCACTGATCTCATGGCAGATCGCCATAATTACATAATATCTATTTATGTTTTCTTTATAAAATACGTACATAGCCCGTTTATGGGCAACGAAACACTATGTGTATGTACACATTGACCCATGCACACACGCACGCGTACACTCGCACGTACACATCATACATACATGCATGCATCCATAGCAAGCGTAGGAACTTAGACCATATAGAACTACAATATGGTCTAAGGTAGGAAACGTTTGAACTCGACACCGTTACATATATGTATTCTTATTGTACTACATATGTTATACGTCACAGTTCGAATTACGTACATATGTAATATTTCAATACTTGTCCATTGAGGCTTTTCTACGGTTTAAGAAATAGAATGAGAAATGGAAAAATGCATTGCAATTCGAAAATAGTTATGATAGCGTACTTTAAATCAAAATTGAAACCATTTTCTACTTGGCGCCATATGACTGTTTTCTTTTCTCGCGGAATTTATTACATTGTAATTATTTAATTATCTCCCATATTCTGGCGAGATTTGTTTTCTAATGTTATTGAACGAGAGATCAATGGATTATTAATTATTTGTGTAGTATATTTCTCTTTTTCGAAATTGCCTAATCTTTTTATCATTATGTACATATGTACATATTGTACCTACTTTCATAGATATCGTGTTATAGATACGGACAACAGTAGTGGGGCGAACACTTGTGTTCTGTTTATTGGTATGCGTGGCAAAAATATGGCTATAACTTGGTACCATTCAAACAGAATATGTTCCGAGAAAAACAGTTCTTTGTTGGTTTTAAATACATTATTTAATAAAGATCGATTACTTTCATGTATTATTTAAGTATTGCTTATTTCTTTGTACTGCTACATGTAAGTAAATGAATCATGTTTCATACATAACTATTCTTTAGAATATTCTTGATTTATACAATATTGTAATTTTGTTATCAATGACTACTTGTTACATGTTATCACATTATATATAAAAGTTCTGTTATATTGTTTTTATTAGTAGAAATTTACCAAAAAACATGCAGAAGTTCAGACGAGCCCAAGCGCAAAACAAAATTGCAATTAATAAGCATTTAGAGGCAAATGCTTATTTAGAATCATCCAGCGAGGATGAAGATGATATACGAACAGAAGACATACAAAATGTAGTTGGCAAAGTTTTATCTGCCTATCAAGGAAGAGAGGCAGACACAGAAAAGACTTTGTCTTATTTAGTTAATTTGTTTCAATCTGGCAGTGCAGTGTGTTTAATATGTATTTCAACTGTAAAAAAGGCAGATGCGGTATGATAAATTATATTGTTTCTTCAATAGATACACAATTTAGAATATTAATAATAATAATAATAATCAGTGGAAATATTCTAGATCTGGAACTGTAGCAAATGCTTCGCTTTTTTACATTTATCTTGTACCCTACATTGGATACAAGATAGTCTGAACGTAAAACGTGAGAAGGGTGTTGTACCTATTTGGGCATGGTAAAACATATATTTAAATATACAATTCATTCTGAATGCTTCATATTATATTCAAAATTTTGTTTCAGTCCAAAATGTCGTATGGAATATGAGCAAGATGAAGTTCCTCGTAATTATAAATGTTTCTGCAAAAAAGTTATAGACCCTGTGTTCCAACCATGGAGTATACCACATTCATGTGGAGATGTATGCGGTAAACCCTTGCAACCAGAGTGTGGTCACAAATGCGTTTTACTTTGTCATCCTGGGCCATGTCCTCCGTGCGCGAAGACAGTATTGATGAAATGTTTTTGTGGTAAACAAGCACCTCAACAAAGAAGATGTAACGCCAAGAATTGGAGTTGTGGTACAGCATGTAATAAAAAGTACAAATCGTGCTCTCACACCTGCAAGCAACTATGCCATGCAGGAGATTGCCCTCCTTGCTCGGAATCATTATTACTTGAATGTCGCTGTAAGAGTAGCACAGAGATTAGGCAATGTTCTGAGGGCGCGTGGACTTGCGACAAACCTTGTCGCCGATCTCTATCTTGTAATATCCATGTTTGTCAGAGCACATGCCATCTACCTGGAGACTGCGGACAGTGTGCTTTGGAAAAGAATAGAACATGTCCTTGCGGCAAAAAGCGTTACGCGGTTTCTTGCAGTCAAGAACAATTACCCACGTGCGGAGACACGTGCGGCAAGCTGCTAGACTGCGGTTCACATTATTGTAATATGAGATGTCACATGGATCAATGTGGACAATGTTTAGAAGTAGTTACAAAATCCTGTCGATGCGGCAGCTACAAAAAAGAAGTCCCCTGCGGTAAAGAATTTCATTGCAATAAGAAGTGCATGCAGATGCGCCTCTGTGGGAGGCACATGTGCAACAGGAAATGTTGCGATTGCTTGATCAAGAATACATTCAATATTTGTGAAAAAATTTGTGAGAACACTTTAAATTGCCGCAAACACAAATGTTCAGGCCCATGTCACAGTGGTCCTTGCTATCCTTGCGAGCGTACGGACGTTATTCAATGTAGATGCGGATACAATAAAATAACAGTACCATGCGGTACTATAAAGAGAGTGAAGCCTCCGCCGTGTAACAAATCGTGCAAAGTACCACCGATTTGTCATCATCCTAAGAGGGAAACTCATAAATGTCATCAGGGTCCATGTCCACCTTGTAAAAAGATTTGCGAGCTAGTATACAAACGATGCGGTCATTCTTGCGTTGCTGTTTGCCACACAAAAGTCTGGGTAAAAGTAAACAAAAACGATGTGAAAGCACAACCTACGGGACCATGGGATATACAGAAAGAAACGAAGCAGTTAAAAACGTTACCATGTCCGCCTTGTGAAGTGTCAGTACAGGTCACATGTGTGGGAGGTCACGAAACACGCCCGTGGCCTTGTCACATGGCACGGCCTACATCTTGTGGAAGACTTTGCGGAAGACTGTTACCTTGTACCAATCATACTTGTGAATTAGTTTGTCACAAGGTATTATCATCCGAGGGTAGCAAGAATGCTACTCCATGCATGGATTGTGAGAAGCCATGCGTGTTCCCGCGACCGCAGGGTTGCACGCATTCTTGCTCCAAACCATGTCACCCAGCACCGTGTGATCCTTGTAAGCAGTTAGTTAAAATTCCATGTCATTGTGGTATAGTCACTTTATACAGAAGATGCGTCGAGCTAACATCGGCCACAGCAGAGGAACGCAACGATCTGCTGAAATGTGGGAATCAGTGCCCTAAAAATGTAAATATAATATCATTTAGAATAATTTAGATATTTATTATATTTTCTACAGTATTATCTAATCGTTTTTGTTACAGTATCCTTGCGGTCATCGATGTATGTATGATTGCCATCTCGGCGAATGTAAAAATGAGAATGAATGCAACAAGAAAGTGAAGTTATTCTGTCCATGTAAACGTATCAAAAAAGATTTCATATGCTCGTTGGTACAAAAAGAACAAATTCGATTGCAATGCGACGATGTTTGCAAGAAGTTAAAGATAGAGAAAAGTCTGGCAGAAGCAGCGTTGCTGGAGCAGAAACGGCAAGCCGAAGAAATACGCAATCAAGAAGAGATCGAAAAATTCGAAAGGAAATTTAGACCTCGTCGGAAAGGAAGAGACAAGCTCGATAAGAAACAATCGCGAAAAGAAACAAGTAGTCATTATTGGAAATATTGGATTTTAGCGATATTATTGTGTACAGTGGGTATTGCGATATATTACGTGAACATTCTAAGCGAACTAGCGTGAACAATTTTTGGGAATTACAATATTTAACTAAGCACGATCTAATGTGACTGATTTTATTTGTTACATTCTACCTTAGGCTATTTAATACTGTGAAACACCAAACATACCGTCACATATTTTTATAATCCCTGATTATAATCATTATTTTATGGATTTTGTGCCATCGAATAGCATGATGTGCGAGAATGCCCAAAGAACATTATTTTAACCTTACATGTATAGTCATTAAGGTATTGAATAGTGACAGCAATAAATTGTTTTATTTTACACAAAGCGTTTTATTTTATTTAATATATTAGAATTAACAAGATTGGTAAAGCAGTTGCCTTATCAAGTAGTGTACCGGGTGATGGTATCGTAATTTGTATACATTTGTTAGATGGCTCTTCTATCGTATTTTCTGGTGTAGTGTAATAAAGATAGAATCGTATATTTATATACATGTAGTTCTTATATCCCGTTTGTGGTAAGGTGTTTGTTGTTTTTCCCGGTAATTGACAGTAACAACATAACAATGGCAGTGCCATCAGTTTCTTTGTCGACAAGAAATAAAAAGCATTTCTTAGGAGTACCAGCACCCTTAGGATATGTTGCTGGTGTTGGAAGAGGGTAACGTATATGACAGTGTTTAGTTAATCTAACCTCTGTTAACACAAATTGTTAAATTCTACCGTAATCCATTATTTTACAGAGCTACAGGATTTACAACCAGATCTGATATTGGTCCAGCTCGGGATGCGAATGACGTATCGTAAGTATTTGTTGTATTAAATGTTTAGCTTAATCAGTACACAGCATTCATGTCATATTCGGTTGTGTTTGTAGAGATGATCGACATGCTCCACCTACAAAGCGAACAAAAAAGAAAGAGGAAGAGGAAGAAGATGAAGAAGATTTGAATGATTCTAATTATGATGAATTCTCTGGATATGGAGGTTCACTTTTTAGTAAAGTAAATTGAAATTCTTGATTCTTTCAATGAATGTTTCATACTCTATTTAAGAATTAACATATTGCATGTGTATATAGGATCCGTATGATAAAGATGACGAAGAAGCCGATGCTATATACGAAGCTATCGACAAGCGAATGGACGAAAAGCGTAAAGAGTATAGGGAGAAAAGGCTTAGAGAAGAACTAGAGAGGTACCGTCAAGAACGTCCTAAAATTCAGCAGCAGTTTTCAGATTTAAAGAGGGAATTGGTAAATGTAACCGAGGAAGAATGGAAAAATGTTCCAGAAGTAGGCGATGCAAGAAATAGGAAACAGCGAAATCCGCGAGCTGAAAAGTTTACTCCATTACCAGATTCCGTACTTGCTAGGAATTTAGGAGGTGAAACATCCTCAAGTATCGATCCCTCAAGTGGTCTAGCTTCTATGATGCCTGGTGTAGCAACACCTGGAATGCTGACTCCAACAGGAGATTTAGATTTAAGAAAAATTGGACAAGCCAGAAATACCTTGATGAACGTTAAGCTAAATCAGGTTTCCGATTCCGTCGAGGGACAAACGGTTGTCGATCCGAAGGGATACCTTACCGATTTGCAAAGTATGATTCCGACATACGGCGGTGATATCAAGTAAGTTTAAAAAACGGGAATTGCATTCATAACTTCAATAATTATCTCTTCAAATTTTATAAGCGATTCTATTTTTACAGCGACATCAAGAAAGCCAGATTATTGTTAAAGTCTGTAAGAGAAACGAACCCCAATCATCCTCCAGCGTGGATCGCGTCTGCCCGTTTAGAGGAGGTGACAGGAAAGGTACAAGCCGCCCGAAATTTAATAATGAAAGGTTGCGAGGTGAATCCAACGTCAGAAGATTTATGGCTGGAAGCGGCCAGACTTCAGCCACCGGATACAGCTAAAGCGGTGATCGCACAATCCGTACGGCACATACCTACGTCAGTTAGGATTTGGATAAAAGCGGCTGATTTAGAGACGGAAACGAAAGCGAAAAGAAGAGTGTATCGTAAAGCGCTGGAGCATATTCCGAACTCGGTTAGACTTTGGAAAGCGGCGGTCGAGTTAGAGGAGCCGGAAGATGCTCGCATTTTGCTTAGTCGTGCTGTCGAATGCTGTCCCACCAGTGTAGATTTATGGCTCGCCCTGGCAAGATTAGAAACCTATGACAACGCGAGAAAGGTTCTTAATAAAGCAAGAGAGAATATTCCAACCGACAGACAAATTTGGACTACCGCTGCTAAATTGGAGGAAGCTAATGGGAACAAACACATGGTAGAAAAGATCATAGATCGCGCTATATCTTCTCTGAGCGCAAACGGAGTAGAAATCAACAGGGAACATTGGTTCAAAGAAGCTATGGAAGCTGAGAAAGCGGGTGCAGTGCACACCTGTCAAGTTATTGTTAAAGCGATTATTGGTTTTGGAGTAGAAGAGGAGGACAGGAAACATACATGGATGGAAGACGCGGAAACTGTATGTTTAGTGGTATATTTCATTAAATAAGGATAGTTATTAATTTATATATCGTTTCAGTGTGCTCAACAAGGTGCTTTGGAATGTGCTAGGGCCGTATACGCCTACGCATTGTCGACTTTCCCTAGTAAAAAGTCAATTTGGCTGCGTGCAGCTTATTTCGAGAAAACATACGGAACGCGAGAGTCTCTGGAATCTTTGCTGCAGAGAGCGGTTGCTCACTGTCCTAAGAGTGAAGTGCTTTGGCTGATGGGTGCGAAATCCAAATGGTTGGCTGTATGTATATATTTAGTCAAGTTTCAGTTACATCAATGTTTTTTTGACATGCATTTAACTGTACATTTTCTCTCTTACAGGGCGACGTTCCGGCAGCTAGAGGTATTTTGTCCCTTGCGTTCCAGGCGAATCCGAATTCTGAGGAGATTTGGTTGGCGGCTGTAAAGTTGGAGTCTGAAAATTCAGAGTACGAAAGAGCCAGACGATTGTTAGCGAAGGCCAGAGCATCTGCGCCCACTCCTAGAGTGATGATGAAAAGCGCCAAGCTAGAATGGGCTTTGAATAATCTCGACGCAGCCTTGTTGCTTCTGAGAGAGGCACTAGAAGCGTTCGATGATTTCCCTAAGTTGTGGTTAATGAAGGGCCAAATCGAAGAACAACAAGGAAATTTGGATAAAGCTTTGGATACGTACAACCAAGCGGTGAATTGATAAGTGGATAATGCTATACTCGCTCTAGTTTCCATTTTACATTTTTATTTGTTTTTCAGATAAAGAAATGCCCAAGTTCTATTCCCCTATGGCGTTTATTAGCGCAGTTAGAGCACAGGAAAAGTCAAGTTACCAAAGCTCGGTCAGTTTTGGAAAAAGCGCGCTTGAAGAACCCAAAGAACGCGGAACTTTGGCTGGAGGCGATTAGAAACGAATTGAAAAACGGTGGCGTAAGGGACATGGCGAACACGTTGATGGCGAAAGCTTTGCAAGAATGTCCCACCTCGGGTTTACTTTGGGCAGAGGCGATTTTTATGGAGCCGCGGCCACAACGTAAAACCAAAAGCGTAGACGCGTTGAAGAAATGCGAACACGATCCTCACGTGCTTCTCGCAGTTTCCAAGTTAGTAACACACAATTTACTATCTATTACTATTATCTATTGCTGTTGTGTTAAAAATCAATTTTTCTATTACGTATGTTTTTCTTTTCAGATTGTTTTGGTGCGAACATAAAATTTCAAAGTGCAGGGATTGGTTCAACAGAACAGTGAAGATTGACCCTGATTTGGGGGACGCGTGGGCATACTTTTACAAATTCGAACTTTTAAATGGCACTGAAGAACAGCAAGAGGATGTGAAGAAACGATGCATTACTGCGGAACCACACCATGGAGAAAATTGGTGTAAAGTATCGAAGAATATAGTAAACTGGTGTTTAAGTATAGATCAAATTTTAATATTAGTGGCGAAAGATCTCCCAATTCCGATATAATACTATGTAAATTAAACTTTAATTTAGCTATATATACTTTTTAAGGACTTGCGCTAGTGATAAATAATCGTTAAATTTAAATTATCATGAACGAATTACCGTATGTTATAAATAAATTTATAACGTAATATTCTTGATAAAAATATATTGATAATTATATATTTGTCTTTTTAACCTGTGTTCATAGTATGTATGTATATGAATTTGCACACGGATGTGTACTTGAATACAGATTTCCAAGGCTATATTCATGGGGGACTGTACAAATTGTTGCAACCCGTTACAACCCTTACAGGACCCACTTACGAACGCATGCGTAGAGGAAATTAGTGCACCCAAGAACACGGTAGTTTCGCGTCTAAGTATGTTCTATACTTCATATTCGCGCCATATTCATTAATTTGAAAATTCTGGTTATGTATGAAAATGGATCACATGAAATTAGCGTGGTAGAAAAACACAACAGTGATTTCAATGTTTTCACCTACATCTTTAAATAATTTGTTTAATAAAATTTTTCAAAAGTATATTATAAAAATATGTATATTCAATACTGTTTCTTTTTAGGTTCTTGCAATTATCTCTGGCAAAACAAGAGATTGGGTTTGGTAATATTGATCTGATGATTGCACAAAAGGGAGCCTTACTAGTTTGTTTAAAATAGAACATTTACAGAAAGCAAATACATATGGTGCTACAGGAATGCTGCTGACTCGAAGCTCACTCTGAACGATCTCAAACCTCTCTTTTCTTTCTAACGAGATGTTATTCTTGTCTGAAATCATCTTTTGACAAATACTTTCGTGTAATACAGAGTGTTTTCTATTGCTGTAACTGCTCGGAGTTGTCAAAAGTCTTTTATTAGAAATTTAAAACACGAAGAAAGGAGGTGTCACGTGAGTTTGGGGATGTCTATGGTGTTCCATGTTTCTTCATTGACAACGTTCTCGGTCGGCTTTTGACATTTCTGTTGCCTAATTTTACTGTGCCGGACACCGTAACAGAAATATATGCCGAGTCCTAACAAGAAAAAAAGCAGAGCATCGATTACGATTCTTTTTATCAGTTTTGCTGTATAGCTCAGTCCACTCACCGATAACCATCCATATCGAGAATCGCACCCACGTCATCTTGTCCAACATCAGCATCAAGTAAACATTTATGAGAATACTGAGTGCGGGCAGGAACGGTACTAGTGGAACCTGGAAATTAGGCTAGTTAAAAAACCATTTTCTTAAATACATTATGAACCATCTGTTCGGTGCATGTACGCACCGAAAACGCAAGTTTCTTTCCTGAAGTCGGTTGTTTGTAGATGAAGGTGAGGACGATCAGCAAAGCGATTACTAAAATCGCTAGGGGCGCAATGATCGTGGCTTCTCCATTCGCTATATCCTTGGCATACAGCGAAGCTATGACACCGATGCAGACGCACAAAACAACTACGAAATAATACGCTGTGAGGTAACGTCAATCGGAAGAGAAGACAACAAAGGAGAATAGCTAGTCTTACGGTAGCAAACGACTAGGTACGTGACGATTTGCGACGTCAGTTTCGTCGAGTGTTTCAATCCATTAACGTTAATTAGTTGCTTGGTGATGAACGTTACAGACCTCGGATCACGATCTCCCTTCTTTTCGTATGCTTCGCTTTCTTCGTACCTGAAACACGAAGAACGATAATTTATGTAGGTTGCTACCTGTTGATCAGTTCAGGTCAGCGCGGGTCACGCGTGATGCCATTGTTACCGCAGTATTAACACGCAAGTTGCAACGATCGAGTAGGCGAGCAGCGTTCCGATGCTCATCATGTTGACCAGTTGCGTCAGTTCGAATATTGCGGCCAGCACACCTGCGAACATGTTCAAGTTTGTGTTCAAGTTTGAGCTCCTGTGCAGACTAAAAATCTTGCTACTCGAGCACACAAATTAGCCAGACTATTTTTTATCCGAGTCTCAGATGCTATTCATATTTATTCTCTACTTCTAGTTACGATTGCATGCGTACTGGTGGTAGACAAACCTGTGAGAAGTCCCGCAGAGAAGGTGCCCATGAGTGGCGTCTGGAATCGCGAGCTGACCTTGCCCATCCATCCGAATATCAATCCGTCCGAGGCCATGGCATAGATAACTCGAGGTAGCGGGAACATCGCACCTAACAAGCTGCACAAGAATGTGAAGTTACAGGCTTCTTGATACGAACTGATTATAGAGGGCAGATTTACCTTGCGCACAGGCCGCAGATAGCACCGATCGTGACGATCCATTTCGCCCAGCTCCAGCCGATCTTGTCGAAGAGATGCGGGAATGGTGCGTCCGGGTTCTGCTCGTAGTACGGTAGAACGGTGGTGAGGACCGTGGAGACTCCGAAGTACGCCAGGAAGACGACGGTCAACGAAACCACGATCGCTATTGGAATGGACTTTTGTGGCTCCTTCGCCTCCTCGCCAGTGGTCGCCACGCAATCGAAACCGATGAATCCGTAGAAGCATGTCGCAGCTCCTGTTATGATGCCGGCGATGCCATAAGGCGCGAATCCTCCGGTCCCGTAATCGCAGCTGTCTTCCGTGCATGGAGGCTTCGTTTTCCAATTGGTTACGTCAGCTTCGGCCATAGCGAATTACAAAGTTGATTAATTACACTCGGTCGGACCAAAGAATAATCTTTATTCATATTTCGATGCCTTTGCTGGATCAACAAGCGTGTTGCTGAATTACCTTTGAACGATCCAGCAATGATCACGAACAAAACCACCAGCAGGTTCACCAAGGTGAAGAAGTTGTTCGCCACAGATGACTCCTTCGCCCCAAAGGCTAGCGCAGCTGAGAAAACCGATTTCCGATCAAGAATCACAGAGGAAGAGGAAGCTAGTCTGGATCCATGACAATGGATCGTTCATTATGAAAATGGTCGCTTTTGTTATTAAAAGAATAGATGTAGTTCTCCTTAAAACGGATTCTGGTATTTAGATTTGACGGGTGTCCAACGGATACGGACCACTGTGGCGGGTAGTTTCGTAACGAGAAGTCCCATAGGTAGACGCCGATTGTTTACCCGAACGTGGGCGCTTACCGGAAAAGATTAGAGTCACTCCAAATGCGAAGAAGTCCGGATAAGAGGACAGGTGACTGATGTCGATGGGCGCCGCCGATTCGAACGCGTTCCTCATCGTGTTGTTGAACAACGCGTCCACGTAGGTGCTCAAGCCGCGTACCACGCTCGCCGAACCGATCACGTACTCCAGGATCAGCGTCCAACCGATCAGAAAAGCCGTGAACTCTCCCACGGTCACGTAGCTGTACACGTATGCCGATCCGGCTCGCGGAACTCGAGCCCCGAATTCGGCGTAACACAATCCTAATTTATGAAAAGAAACGTCTTTTAACAGTTCTGGACAGACGAAGTAGGGAAATGTAGAGCCTGTGGAGGCGGAAGTAGAACAATATGTAAAAGAAAGGGCGAGGAAAATAAATTGAGAAGCTGAAACGAATGCGTTATTAAGTAGGGCATTCGAAAAGAGGACGATAGAACGAAGTAGCAATTGCAGACCAGAGAATTGTATGTACAAGTTAGTATAAGTTATAGTAGGTTGTAAACTAAATGCACAATCATGTGCAATTAATGTATTCTTAATCTTTTTGTAGCGAAACTTCTTTTAATACACTCGCGTTAGACTATCCACTGAATGCTACCACTTGACAGAGAAGAAGACGTTCATTCCTAAAGATGGACGATGGTCAAGACGAAGGAGTCGTCAAGGTGCTATGAAATTTATTCGACTATCGTGGATGCAATAAAGTGTTTTACGCGCGAGCGTAAACATATGATGGGACTGCGAGGATCAGGATGAAGCAGACAACTTTTGAACTGTACCTGCGAACATGGAAGCGATCGCCGCGATGGCGAAAGAGATTATCACGGCAGGCCCAGCGGTTGTTTTCGAGACCGATCCGGCGAGCACATAAACACCCACGCCGAGAGTCGAACCGATTCCTAACGCCGTTAAGTCCAACGTGGTCAGACACCTCGCCAGTTTGGTGTCCTGCTGAGGAGTCACATCCTTCTTCCGGCCGAAGGCTCTCAGAAGGTCCGCAGTTTTCCACGACCTCATGTTGTACAACTGAAAGAAACAAACGGAAAGAGTTCAATCTTCTTAACACGTAATGAAGATTAATCCTCTGAAAGCTCCGAAGCTTACCTTGTACAGGGTGCAACTCATCGACGAGTTCATTTCGACGCAGAAAATCGTTTAGCGAACACGTACGAACAGACTTGAGTTGCTAACGCGACGATCGCACGGCCCTCGACTCTCGACTAAAGAGACGCTAATTAAAATGTCTTTAAATCAAGTTGGAAGATATCGGTCGTCGAGTACGATTGAACCGCGTTCAATTGGTTGTAATCGTTTCATCGCCCCGCGGCTAGATTAGAATCGACCGCTCTGATGGTTCGTTGATTCTCTCCGATAAGTTTATCGATCCCGAGTTATTCAACGTTTTTTATGGGTATAGATCGAAAAGCAGATTTCTCGCTTAATCTCATTAAATGCTCCAACCTTGGCCTTTATTAAAGAATTAAAGAAAAATGGTTTTCTGATCGATTGACGTGAGTTATTTTATCTAGTCTAGCGAATCGTTTACGGTAAATGTATAATGGCACTGTATCACGTGCTTTGTGACGCGTTACTTATGGTTAAGACAGATTGTCTGATGCGATGCAGTATCGCGTATCGAATCGAATTCATCTGAATTATTTTCCACATACCTACTGTGAATATTACTCGTCCGCGGAATATTCTTTCAGTTTCTCTGCCGATCCCGGACTGGTTCGGGAAAACTATATTGTTAAAGACCCTACTTATTCTTATCTGATATTGATTACTCTTTGAACATGATATGTATGTGGTACGCTGTTGATGATACATCATCCAGCTGTAATATCAAGAGCATGAGGGAGACAGTAAACAGTAAGAGGAAATTATGTCGACGATATAAAATATGAACATTTATTTCTATAAAATAATGCACTCGCGTTAACTGCACTCGTAGCTGCAGCAACAAATATAAAATATTTATAATACTATATACTTTGTGTCAATATAATACAAAAGAATGGACGGATTTATTAATACTTTAACCCTGTAACGGCGCACTAGACTTTCTGAGACTCGTAGCATCTTCTCTTCCTGCATCATGGAATCATTGAAAATATGAAGCGTTGAGAAGCGTCTTTAGTGAGATTCTATTGTAACATTTCCGAAGAAACTGTGTGCTCTTCCAGGGTTAAGCATTCTGAATAATCCTAACGACGTCTGTGATACCTATGGCAGTTCTGTGAACATATACAGAGTATCTAGTCGTCGTGTCGCATGCACACAATTGCTTAACTATTTTGTCAGCTTGTTCGTTGATTGTTTTTCCACTGGGTGAAAGTCCATGTGTTAATCTGTTCTACTCCATAAGTTCAACATGTACATCATGATTATAACACCTATTGTCCAGGATGGGTGCAACTTCTCGACACCAGACTGAATAATTAAAAGAAAATATATTCTAACTTGTCAAAGACAAAAGCATTAAAGTGTATCGTTACCCACAATGACATAATAATTGCATTTGTCTCCTTGACAGCAATCCGAACATTTCCAATCCTGATACCAGATGTACGTGCAATCATCCATATTGCTGTGCTTTATCCTCTCGCACTCCTTTTTGGTGGAACACCTCTTAGAAACGTAAAATTGTTTCTTAGCACCCTGAGACCAATACGGTGTGCCTAAAAACAGTAGATTGAAATTAATAACATAAAGTCTACACATCTATAAAAAAAGAACGAGTAGCTACAATTTGAGACAGTAGTTTAGTGACAGTATTGGAGAAAGTAAGAACTGTTTATGTGACTCCTGTATCTTGTGACTGACGTAGGAAACTTTTACTTTGTACGAAGATTCGTAGCATATTCGTGGAACGATGTAAACATAACCTCACTGTCAACAGTCGCACAACTTTCTGACGAGCTTTTCAAACTTACTTCCCCATTTGATCTCGGTGAAACAAGCGTCTTGGCCTTGCTCGCAAGTTTTTGTGCTTTTCAAACATTTTTCTCTGTTACCTTCCTGATCGGTGCACACATAACACTCCAGGGCGTGGCCTAAAAACATGAATGAATTAATTTCAAATACCACCAGAAAATATACACACGTTGATCATACCTATAGATAAACAGCATGCGACGATCAGCAGGAAACAATATTTGTTTAGTATCATTTCGAATGAGAGTTTAATCCAAAAAAAGGAACGGTGTCACATACACGCGTGCCACAAACAACACGTAACAACAAGACACTTGTTTGAATCGAAACAATCGTATTAGCGTCGCGTCGTTGGTAGAACTGAGATCATCATAACCGCGCCTGTAAGAATTCGAACGAGCACACACAGCTGCATATCTCGCACGAACATATCTAAATTAAAGGTTAAATAATTGGTGCACTGATACATCGAATGCAAACACGATCTAATAAACCCGCATCAATCTAAAAAAAATCGGTACGTCGATCCGAATCGATTGTTTCCTCTCGATATAATCGAAATTTGGTGATCGAGTGGCGCTCGAGCAAATACGCGAGCGAGAGGTTCGTGCATGCACCTGTGGTCCCGGTCATTAAAAATAGCTTGGAGGTATTATTGACCCGAGTACGTTAAAACTTGCATTGAGTTAAAGATTGCAGATTCTCTAATAGACCAGCCTAGATCGTATCTAATGTTATGTGTATGTATATATATTATAATTTAGGTATCTTACATTTTGGTAGAAAGCCTTACTTTGAACACCTGACCCGCGATCTTCTTCCGAAGAAAATATAGGCATCATCCGGACCAGAATTGTGCAGCGTTTAATGCAGCAGTGGATGATTATAATTGAAAATTTGATTATCAACTGCGATCGATGAGTAAGTTTTCTGATTCATTTGTTAATTCGTTAGTCATCCATTAAGAACGAACATCGCCATATCGGAGATCATCTAGCTCGCTTATCTAGCCTCTGAAGTTATTAAAATATTTAATTTCGATTCATGCTCTAGTTTTAATTATAGATTTTTAATATTTTGAGTGGAACACTGTGAGATAAATTTTATTTTTTATTTTATTTTATTTTAATATTTTCTTCGACGATGAACAGGTAGCAATCGATATCGAATGCGACGTCAACGAGATCAACGATCGATACACGAGTGTACCTCCATTAACGTCAAAGTTCAGCATGGCAGTAAGGGTTTCGCAGTACGTTGCCGGACTGTACGAGTTTGAATTCAAATCACAAATAAGTTTGTTCCTGAGGAATATGAACAATTGTGTGAGAAAACAGCCTATGTTTTTATCATTCTCTTAAATCGTACATAACCTGTTCCCTTTGTAATTAATAAATACAGATGTCGAAAGAGCTCAACGATAACCCTCAAAATTAATTTGTAAAGCGGACTCTGACAGTTTTCCGTTTTCTTATCTGTCAGATAACTGTTGAATGCAATTTTATTTGAATACTTGTATTTGTACAACTGAAATCGCATTCATCGTTCGCTTCAACTTTTTCTCGTTAGCGGAAGTTATGTGTTTCGTACGATTTCAAAACCGCTCTACCGGAAGTACTGTCATTAACGATCAGCATCGTAAAACAAGCCATAACTATTTCAGGTGATTACAATGAAGAAATCGTCTACACACGTTCGAGCGGTAGCGTTCCAGTAAGATCGGAGTCAATGAGACGGAACAGCAAGTTCGAAACTAAAAATATATAACCCTTAAGTGGACTATTAAGGTCGCCGTGGTCCTATTTAAATTATTTAACGCGTATCGACGTAACTATTTGAAGACTTAGGCGAACTTTTATTATCCCGCCGCGTTACTGATATACAGCGGAGTAACATTGATTTCCATTTACCAATTTGGTAGAAATGAATATCACATTGAACCATTGACTACGGTTGGCGCCTGCGGCCGCTCCGAAGATTTGCTTGTCATTATACGTTGCCGTTTATAGGCGCTCCAAGCAAACTTTCAGTGCCATCTAAATTCTAATTTCTTGAACTTCAACTCAAATCATTAACCAGTTGCGTTAGGGGCCCAATAAGAAGGCCGACGTTGATTTCAAAAAAGTATGTTAGAAAATATATAAAAAATATTAGTGCGCAGAAATTTGACTGAATTTAGCCATGTCTACCATGAAATTGCTAAAAGCATGCGCCCTGCGAGAGTTAATTGTTTGAGTTGTCACACTTAAAAGGGTTAATTAAGCAGAAGAGCGAGCCATGAAATTTGATGTATCGTTCCTGGACAAGACCGTACAGGCGAACTAAAAATCATGCTCGTTAACAGGTCATCGTGGGAAGACGAATCGCGGGAAAGAAACGGGTGTCATAGACAAGGCACGGGATGATTCTGAAGCGGGTGCAAAGGAAGAAAGGAAAAAAGGAAGGAAGGAAGGAAGGAAGGAAGGAAGGAAGGAAGGAAGGGTGCAAGAGACAAAAGGGAGAGTAAAAGAGCAGAATAGACTGATGCAGGCGGTCTTCTCTCTCCTTCTAATTTGAACTCTCCCTCGGGGTTTCGGTGAGGTCGCGTGTGCTCGCTCGCTCGCTCGCTCGTCCGCTCGCCCGCTCGACTTGCTCGCACGGCTTGCTCGCGGCACTCGCGGCCGTCGGATGTCGATATTCTAGTGCGCGGCGCAGGCTGAGCAGTGGCAGTGTCGAGCCACTGCGCCGAGAATCTAAAATTATCGGTCGCTTCGCTTCGAGAGAGAGAGGGAGTGCTGGATAGGTACTACGTGCATACACCTACACACCTGCATGGTAGGAGAGTGAAAAGCAGAGGAGGTGGGGTCGGTAGAGCTGATGAGAGCTTGATTCAGGGGGGAGGAAAAAATTACGAGACGAGGAGTACGGAGCCAAAGCGAGAAATAGAGTGGGAGAGGGGGAGAGAAAGAGAGAGAGAGAGAGAGAGGTAGAATGAGGAGAGGACGTGGCAATGGATGAAAGAATACGTAACCGAGGAAGAAAAGAGGGGCTACTTGCGCGCAGATAACTATCGACGATTCAATGTTGCGATAAAGTGTAGGAACGGATCTGCCACAGCATGTCGCGCCTCTCGGTACCCTCGGTTTCGTTTCTCGGCAATTTCCTTTAGCGAGCAATCGATTAATCGATGCTCCCTTGTAGGACGAACGTGGAACCGGACATCGTCCGCCAGAAGGGAGGTATGAAGAAGCAGCAGCAGCAGAAGAAGAAGAAGAAGAGGAAGAATAAGGAGATGAAGACAGGGTAGTCGAAACGAGGTGATACGAAGGAACGCAGGGGAGGTGGAAAAGGAAAGAAGACCGGCTGCTTGCAGAAGAGTAGGGGTGTAGGAGAGGGGAGAAGGAGGGTATAGCTATGGAAGCCGCGGCCGCGGGTTAGAATGCGCGCGCGCTTGGTCCCGCGAAGCGAGCGACGAGGAGGGAGAAAGGTGAAACCGGTGAAACGGAGCAAGAGGGTCGAAGCGGAGGCTGGCAGCGGGTGGTCGCGGGTTGCGGCGGGGTTGGAGAGGCCGAGGCCAGAGAATCGTCGACGGTGGTCGGTCGACGAGGCGCGGATCGGGCAGCTACGAGAGGAACATAATACCTTAGAGAACTCGCGTCGGCCAGCGTTTTGTCCGGACGGTTGTCGGCGTTTCGTCGCGAGGAACCACCACCTCCAGCGGGGTTCCCTTTTCCGCTTGTTTCTTTATTTCCGGCGACATCTCGCATCCGATTCGTTGGTATACGCACCGGTGTACGACTCCAGAGTCGCTAGCAGCCGCTCGGAGCCGCTCGGAGCCGCTCGGAGCCGCGGCCAGCCAGGGTCGGCGGTGCGTGCGTGCTTTTGCGCGCGCGCTCGTGCATCCTTCGAGCGACAGTGACAGTCAGGGATCAGCCGCGGAAGTGTCCTAACCCGCTGCTGCCAGTCAAAGCCATACTCGCGTTCCCTGTACCCGTCGTAAGGCCGCCGTAAACCGTAAACGCGTGCAGCCGCCTCCGTCTCGTCTTCGGCTTTCAATTCGGAGAGGAACGAGCCAGAGGCCGGCCACCATGGCCGACGACCAGGAGGCGAACAACACGTGCGAGGACTCGCTCGGCCCCGGGGACGCCAACACCGCGTTCGCCAAGAAGATCCGGGGCCGGAAGGGTGCGCTCAAGAAGAAGAATGTGTACGTCGTCAAGAACCACAATTTCATGCCCCGGTTCTTCAAGCAGCCCACATTCTGCAGCCACTGCAAGGATTTCATATGGTGAGTGGACACATGCTATCTCTACTTCTCGAGCTATCGAATCCCGTTACCATATTCTAACCCCCCACCTCCCCAACTACCCTGCCAACGCTTTCGATCGAGAACACCCCCGTTTCGCCACACGGGGCGAACCCATTAGAGACCTACCTGTGCGAGAGGCCAGATGAGCTACTAAGAGAGCTGCGTGTCACTCTGTAATGCGGGTGTCTTGCGAACTTGGCAATTATATCGCAAACCATCATAATACCATCGTGCCTCGTAGTCCAGGTTCAACCGTGGCCGATCGTTATTGCCAGCCTGTGGATTTTTATGCGAAAGAAAAGCTCGCGTTGATTACAAAATCTACGAGCTACATGAATCACGAGCATCGCACTTCTTAATTGTCCTAACGAGATGAAGTTAATGCAATAATGATTGAACAGTCTTTAAATGCTTCCACTGTTCTGCATTTCATAGCCGCCCGGTTATTATTATTATTATTATTATTATTATTATTATTATTATTATTATTATTATTAATAATATATTAATGTTCTGCAACTCGAGCTAGCTAGTAGCACGATCGAATTTCAATAGAATTCGTTGTGCTAATTCGAGTTCGCACGAGCGTTCCTCCGGCCGAGGTCTCGAAAGGTATAAGTACCCTCCGATCGATCCGATCTAAAAATCTGAGAGGTATCGGCGGCGCGATGCTCCGTGGCGTGAATCGAGAGGGTGCTGGGTTAGGAAAACAGTTCTTCAATCACGTAGGGGACAAATATTGGACGATCATCGTCGTAGGCAGAGAAACGAAAGATTCTTTATTTTACAATTATCTGAGATTGCAAAGATACATTTCCGTACGGGCGATGTTACGGCTGCGGAACCTCGATTATCCGAATTCTCTGTTATCAATCCAACACGAAATGGATCCGTACAGTGCAGAACGCGTCGCGCAAGTCAATTATGTTTTATTTTAGCGTCGCGGCTACGTAATCGTTCGCCTATTATCCGAGCATCAATGTCCTCTTAATTAGCCCGGTTAATCTTGGTTCCGTTACACCGTGTCCGATTGCCGCGGACAAATGATTCATTGTTTTCAAAGCCGGTCGTGTACGGTGTGTGTCGCCGGTTCAACTGCGGATTAATTCAGGGAACAGGACGGCATGTCGTGTTCTCGTTAAATCCGCCAGCGGAACGTTAAGGTGACCGAACGACGCTCTAAGCTCGCGAGGCTTAATGCAGCGAGCAGAGGTCGGAAAAGTTGGTGGGGCATTTTGATTAGGAATTTGGCATGCGACCGGCGGCCCGCCGCGGCCCGTCTCTCTCGCCTCGCGGTTGTTTTCCTCGTGCGATTATGTTCCTGGAGAGCTGGCGATCGCCTCCGATTTTCTCGCGAATCTCGCGTCTCCCTCTCTCTCTCTCTCTCTCTCTCTCTCTCTCTCTCTCTCTCTATCTATCTCTCTCTCTCGGTCTATCTATCTATCTATCTCTTATGATGTCTTCCTTTATCGGTCTATCCGTCTCCGTCCGAGAGAGAGAGAGAGAGAGAGAGAGAGAGAGAGAGAGAGAGAGAGAGAGAGAGAGAGACGTAAATCCAGTGGACAGCTGCCGGCGAAGCGGCTCGAGCAACGGTTAAACGGTCCGTCCTTGGGAATACTCGCGCCTCGTCCGAATTAGAAGCGAGAGGTCGATCCGAGCGCGGGGTTTACGAGTTGAGAGATCTGTCCGAGTGCGCTCGATCGTTCATCGAATTCCAGATCGGGACCGGGGATCCCCGGTGTCGGGACCTTGGCCAGAGTAACCGGGTAACGGACGACGACGACGACGTGTGTCCGACCTGTGTAAACCTGAGCGCCTAAGTTCACCGTACCCAGCTGGCATACGCGCGAACATCTTATCTGCATCGTTAACATTCCCACTTTCCGAACGTTCATTCCTCGGGCTGGTCGCACGGTATTCGACGTGACCGCTCTACCAGATTCTGAAATATTCTAGCTTTTTGCGGAGGATCTTTTTTAAAGCGCCAACAATATTATATATAATATTCTTTTTCTTCTCTTCTATATCTATATCTATTATCTATTATCTATATTCTATTCTCTCTCTCTCTCTCTCTCTCTCTCTCTCTCTATATATATATATATATATATATATATATATATATATATATATATATATATATTCTATATTATATATATATATATATATAAACTATTTTATGTTAGATATATTCTTCTATATCTATATCTTTATCTATATCTATATATATAATCTATATAATATTCTATTTATGTATATATATATATATATATATATATATATATATATATAGAGAGAGAGAGAGAGTGAGAATAAATTTAAATATTCTATTTATAAGAGAAGAAGAAGAATATTATATAGATTATATATATATAGATATAGAATAAAATATAGATAATAGATTAAATATATGTATATATATATATATATATATATAAATAATAAACTAGATAAAATAAACAAAGTATTTTGATCTTCAGTAATGCACCTAATCGGCGTCTGGCGCAAGCCGTCCAGTTTTTATTCGCCGTCCTCAAAGGATTAACTTCCGCAACCTTAACTTCTTAACCTGGTAGGAATTTCCTTGCGAAAGTTTCCCCGAAGACGTAAAGGAACCGTGCTTATTCTATATAACATTTTTCCCCCGAAGTTAACGCCGTCCTATCTCATTTCTATGTACATTCGATCATTCCCTTGTTATACCGTTATTACAAAAGAGAACGAGTCGTTACGCGTGCCGTTGTCGAACATCGAACAAGCCAACCAGCCTCGTTGCTGTTCGTTCGGATAATTAATTCGCAACGAGGAAAACATTTTACACGTTACATCACGATAATATCTCTCCTCTGTTACGAGAGGATATTCCGCGAAATATGTATCACGGGTATTACGAAATTTCTTTCGCGAAACGCGGCAGACAAAATCGCTGAGGTAAATTGTACGGCGTCGAATGGAACGGCTATCTTGATCTCAAAGGAATAGATTTATAAATATACATGCTAGAGCGAGTTGCGAAAATCAGCGTTACGATAGCACGTATATACCGCGGGTTTCTCGCTAGCCCCAAGCAGAATTGTCCGCGCGAGCAGAGCTCCTCGTCCGAAATTACATCGCGGAATTTCTTTTTTTTCTTTGTTTCGAAAGTTCCGAGCGCGGCGCCGATTTTCGCCGCCGTTCGCCGAACGAACGAAGAGAATTCGACGGGCGGTTCTCCACGAAGGAATGTTCCCGCTGAACGGAACGATCCGAAAAGGAGCTCCGTGGTGGTTGGCGAGGAGACGGGACCGCGAGCAACAGATAGCTCGCGCGAAATTGTGCTCGCCCTCGTTATCGGGAAGTCCGCGCGCGGGCCGCCGTGTTCGCGGAAACGAGAGAGAGAGAGAGAGAGAGAGAGAGAGAGAGAGAGAGAGAGCACGGGCGAGATCGAAAAATATCGAGCCGCGGACTGTCCGGCGGGCTCGTCCGATTTCTGCGCGCGGAGGGTGGCCGCGGAAGGTCGAAGGGTGGCAGGAAGGGCGCAGGACGGTCAGAAAAGGTCGCCGGATTGAAAATTCCGGTCTAAATTGATGCGGGCGCATCGCGCGGATCCGAGTAATCTGAGCGTCGGCTGTCGATATCGGGTCCTGCACAACCTATTTACCGTTTATAGTTGAAACATTTACGGTTTCTGGTTGAAACGTAAAGGCCTGGCGAGCATCGAGGCACAATAGCTCGCGACCCAGTAACCAAACCCAACTAACTTGTTTCGCCGGCATCGATTTTACCGTCGAGAACGGACGCGGACGCAACAGACGTTTCCGATGCCCGATGCCCGATGCCGGTTTGCCCGCCGCTGGGAAAACCGTGTTTTCTCTCCACCCGTCCGCGGACCTTTCTTCTTGGTTCCAGCCGGAAAAAAAATCGGCGGTGATCCAGCGACACCGAAGATTCTTCGGAACGGATCCCTGCGGCCGCCGTGAGAGGTCTCCGATTAAAAGGCCCCGCTTAAAAGGGGCATCTTGGCCGACCGGCGCAGTTCTCGCGTGTTCTCGCGGATTTCTTTTTTCGAGAAAAAGAACAGTTATTTCGCGTTGTTCTCGTTTTTCGAAGGTATCTGCAATATTTCGGAGAATAATGTGCTCATAACGCGAGCAAAGATGGACGATCTGGAAAGAGGAGACGCGATTGTTCGAGCTTCGCGGCTGGTTTTTATAGTTATCGATTGTCAACGATTATAAAGAAGAGTCGCGAGGCTCGAATTTTATATTTATATTTATATATATATATTTATATTATATATATTTATATATATATTTATATATATTTATATATATTTATATTATATATATTTATATATATATTTATATATATTTATATATATTTATATTTATATATATATATATAAATGGACAATTTAGGAGGAGAAGATAGAATATATGTAAATATAAATATTGTTATAATAATTGTTTTAATTAAGTTTTAATTAATTAATTAAAACGATAATATTATGTAATATATTAAATATATTCTATATATTTATATTTATATATATTATATCTTCTCCTCCTAAATTGTCCATTTTTGTTGAAAAGCTGATAGAAAATTAGGGAGATCGAAAGAGATGGAAAAGTAACGTTGAATCGTGGCATCTGGCCCCCGAATTGCCTTCGAATCGCCTTCGAATTGTGTCTTGTAGAATCGTATCTGACGCGAATTAGGGAGAAATTGCTGTGCTCGCGTGGGCGCGTTATGTATTCTTTTAAAAGGAAAAATATTCGAAATTTACAAACGAGGTCTGTTAGGAAAAAAGTGTCTCATCGGCTGACACTGTTTCGCCGACTGAAAGTCTAAATAAGGTGGCATTTCCGAAAGCGGGTACAGGGACGAATAAAAGATGTCTTGGGAGAATAACAAAATGGCGGTACATCGAAGTTCAAGCTTCGATTCTGTAGCTTTTCTTTCTTGCTTTTTGGCGTTCAAATGAATTAGAAAATATCAAGATTTTATTGATAATTGTGACGGGAACGATAGGATCAAAAGTTTACTGAAAATCCTGTCGCAAGAAATTAGTCGGACGACTCTGGATCTCGAGTTATCGTGTCAGCCGTATCAGAAAATATGGTCTCGCGGTGACTAATTTTTTTCACGATTTTTATCGTATTCATTCTCTCACGAGTCGATCCAGTGCTGACCAAAATGAGTAAGCGTGATAGAAGAGATATCTACATTTTGCAGAACTTTTATGAGTTTTTTATACTATATTTTTAATATCATTTTTTATATTATTTTTATATTACTTTTTATATTATATTCTTATCGTACGAACGCCATTCACATTATATTTGTTTGTGCTTACAAACAAATACAGTTATAGTCAAAAATTAAACAATGAGACTGAATATTAAAAAGGTTCATAATTTCGCGCAGCACGAAATTCTAGTTTCTCTCCGTTCGCGACGTGGCATGGATTTTTTTATATCACGACGTTTATATAACGAACAGGCCACGAATACTATGAATTGCTTTGCACTGCTATGATTACTAAAGAAGAAAAACCGCAAAATACAGTGAAGTCTACCTAATTGACGCTTAGATCGTACACCAAAATGGACAGTTTCGGAAGAGGAGATACGATTATTGGACCCTTGCAGCTCGTTTTCATAGTTACCGATTGTCAAAAATTATAAAAATGAGCCACAAGGCTCGACCAATCGTATCTGCTCTTCCCAAATCGGTCATTTTTGTGCAGAATCTGAGCGTCAATTAGGGAGACATTACTGTACAGTGAAGTTTCTCTAATTGACGCTTAGATTGTACACCAAAATGGACAGTTTCGGAAGAGGAGATACGATTATTGTACCCTTGCAGCTCGTTTTCATAGTTACCGATTGTCAAAAATTATAAAAATGAGCCGCAAGGCTCGACCAATCGTATCTGCTCTTCCCAAATCGGTCATTTTTGTGCAGAATCTGAGCGTCAGTTAGGGAGACATTACTGTACAGTGAAGTTTCCCTAATTGACGCTTAGATCGTACACCAAAATAGACAGTTTCGGAAGAGGAGATACGATTATTGGACGCTTGTAGCTCGTTTTCATAGTTACCGATTATCAAAAATTATAAAAATGAGCCACAAGGCTCGACCAATCGTATCTGCTCTTCCCAAATTGGTCATTTTTGTGCAGAATCTGAGCGTCAATTAGGGAGACATTACTGTACAGTGAAGTTTCTCTAATTGACGCTTAGATTGTACACCAAAATGGACAGTTTCGGAAGAGGAGATACGATTATTGGACCCTTGCAGCTCGTTTTCATAGTTACCGATTGTCAAAAATTATAAAAATGAGCCGCAAGGCTCGACCAATCGTATCTGCTCTTCCCAAATCGGTCATTTTTGTGCAGAATCTGTGCGTCAGTTAGGGAGACATTACTGTACAGTGAAGTTTCTCTAATTGACGCTTAGATCGTACACCAAAATGGACAGTTTCGGAAGAGGAGATACGATTATTGGACCCTTGCAGCACGTTTTTATATTTACCGATCGTCAAAAATCATAAAAATGAGCCGCAAGGCTCGACCAATCGTATCTGCTCTTCCCGAATTATCCATTTTAGTGAGCGTCAGTAAGGGAGACATTAGTCTGAGCGTCAGTAAGGGAGACATTACCGTATTTATGTGCAGAATCTGAGCGTCGAATTAGGGAGACTTTACTGTAGTCCTGAAACTTCACGATCGACCAAATGAATCACGACCTCTTTCCTCCAATCATCGAGCATAATCGAACGAACCTCGAACGTTTCTTGCCAGTATCGTTCTGAAACAGTTGTCCGTACATTCGCTCGTGTTCAGGGCTCGTTGTTCCAAGCGTCCGGCGCAACGAGAAACGCGTCTCGACGCGGACAATTGCTCGCGATGCCGGAAAAAATGGTGCTTTCTGCGAAGTAAAGTGGCCGTTGTTTCGCGCGTCTCGCCGTCGTTGCTTCTCCCACCCGGAGAATTCCGTTAACGAGATCCAGCGGTAATCGAGTTAAATTGCGACGAACCAGCCGGTTCAGCGAGGACGCTATCCGATTCGAACCGATTCGAATCGATTCGATCCGGTCCGAGGCGACTCGAACCGCAAAGTCCCCAGCCCTCGGGACCGTTCCGCCGCGTCCTGGGACGATCGCGTGGGCCCAGTGAAAAGCGGGCTTATGTCGCGAACGTTCCTCGACGAGGCATGAAAATGGTGAAGCTACGGGTCCTCGTGAATCGCGTCTACTCGAAACTGCGGGAGAGTATCGCGAGGGCTATCGACGGCACCTCCGCCGGACGAAGGTGTGTCACGTGAAAAAAATGAAATTATGATTAATTATGGCGACGGCACCGCGGGCCCGGCCGGGACGTTCGCACCTTTCGCGCGGAGATTTCGCTGATTTCTGCTGCGCGCTCGATTCGACCGAGAACGAGCCGTTAATTAATACGGAATCGACCTCGAGCATTTTTCTTTTCGACGGGAATTTCCGCGGTCTCGATTCCGCGGAACGGGAAATGTCCTTGGATACGGTATCGTTCGACGAGGAACATTGTTCTACGGATGGTAACGGTCGCGCAGAAATTTTGCTGCGTGTCGGAGGTATTTTTCGCGCGCACCAGACAGGCGAACGAAAATGCTAATTGAAAACTAGAAACTAGCGAACTCGTTCGACGCGACTCAGCCGTGCTCTGCTGTTTGTAGAAACGACGAGACCGAATTTTATTGAAGAATTTCCAGGCGTTTTTAGGATCACGCGTGTTCGCAGTTTAGTCAATTTGTTTCTGGTGAACGGGTCCTCGTAGTTTCGACAAGTCTTAAATCAAAATTATGTAGCTGGTTTCATCGAAATGCAGCTGGTTCGGAGTCGATTCCTTATCGGTTGTGCCTGTGGCATGTGCGAACGACGGTTTTAAACCGTGCGAACTTGATTAAACTCGAAACGGCGTTTCATTTTTTAACGCGCGCAGATGCGAGAGTTTTTATCGCGAGGTCGAGCGACGTTGATTTTCGTTCGACGAACGACTAAGACCGATCGTTTCGGAGTGACGGATAAAATAAATATTGAAATAAATTTAGAATAGATCTTCTCCGATTGACGCTCAGATTGTGCAGAAAAGTGGACAATTTGCGAAGAGGAGATACGATTATTCGAGCCTGTGAAAACGAGTCGCAGGGTTATTTTTGTAATCGTACCTTCTCTTCCCGAATTGTCCATTTTTGTGCACAATTAGTTTTAACGTTATATATAATAATAATAATATACGTATAATAATGTACAATTATAATATAATATAATATAATTACATATAATATATATATAATAATTATTTTTATGCGGTCAATTAGAGAGAATTTACTGTATAGACTTTCTTTATTAATTTACTGTAGAATTTACTGTGTAGATTTACTATAGAAAATACTCGTGCGTCGAGGGGTTAAAGAATGGTCCAATTTACTGTAGACTTTCTTTATTAATTTACTGTAGAATTTACTGTAGATTTGCTATAGAAAATATTCGTGGGCTGAAGGGTTAAAGAATGGTCGAATTTACTGTAGACTTTCTTTATTAATCTACTGTAGAATTTACTGCAGATTTACTCTAGAAGATATTCGTGCATCGAGGGGTTAAAGAATGGTCCAATTTACTGTAAACTTTCTTTATTAATTTACTGTAAAATTCATTGTAGAATTTACTATAGAAAATATATTCGCGCGTTAAGGGGTTAAAAAATGCGAAAAACTAGTCAGACCATTTAACCAAAAGGAAGACTAAGAAAGAAAGCGTGCGAATGTCGGAGCATCGGTTCACACGAATTAAAAAGACATCGAATCAGCGATTCGCAGCGATCGGAAAAATAATCGAACAACAACAACAATAATTAAAAATAAACGCTAACTGCTACTTTATCAACGATTCGAAAAGCTGGCCAAACCAATAAACTAGAACGAATATTAAGAAAGAAAGCGTGCGAATGTCGGAGCATCGGTTCCCACGAATTAAAAAGACATCGAATCAGCGATTCGCAGCGATCGGAAAAATAATCGAACAACAACAACGATAATTAAAAATAAACGCTAACTGCTACTTTATCAACGATTCGAAAAGCTGGCCAAACCAATAAACCAGAACGAATATTAAGAAAGAAAGCGTGCGAATGTCGGAGCATCGGTTCCCACGAATTAAAAAGACATCGAATCAGCGATTCGCAGCGATCGGAAGAATAATCGAACAACAACAACGATAATTAAAAATAAACGCTAACTGCTACATTATCAACGATTCGAGAAGCATTCCTAGTTAAATCGTGAAAATGCGAGAACAGCTCGCAACTTCGTCCCAAATAACGTCACAATTTTCCGCAGCGAGCAAGCAAGCCGGTTTAGTTGCGTGTTCTCCGTTTCGATTTTCGCGGAGTCGTTGGATCCGAGTGGCAGGCGCGTGTGCGTTCCGGGGAGAAGGTCTCGACCTTATTCGAAAAGTTTTCGAACGCGCGGACGCGTTTCCGCGAACGCCGACGACTGGAATCTCCGTGGGTAGAGGCAGGATACTTCAGAGTCCTGGGATTCCAGGGAGTATCTTATCGAGTTTCGCAGAGCGAGGCGCAGCGGAACGGTCTAAGAAACGAAAATTCCGCATCGCCGTCCGCGGGACGGGAACGTTCTTTCGCGGCGCGGCGCGGCGCGGCCGCTGAATGTGGAGCTAATCGGCGTCGCGCGATCTCGTATTTGCATGGAATCGATAGCGATTTTCTGCGTTAGATATGCAAACGAATGCGGGATACGTCATGGTTCAGGTGGATCGCTTCGGAAAAACGCAGCCGGCGAGGTTTTCGCCGCTTATACGGCCACGGCTAATATTTACTTCGCTGGCTTCCTGCACGCGCCCCGCCGCGCCGCGCCGCGTCGGCTCACGCGCGCGTGTCCGGATCGCAGCTCCTAACCCATTTAGGAGCAACCGTAAATCGTTATCGAATTGTGTGGTTTCGCGCTAACAAGTTCGCTTTATCTGGCAAGGATGTCGACCGGGGCTCACGCGGCCGCTTCGATCCGGCCACGCGCCGCCGCTTTTATTCGGTTACAGTAATGCATCCCTAATTGACCCTCGGATTGTACGCGAAAGATGGACAATTCGGGAAGAGGAGATACGATTGTTCGAGCCTCGTTTTTAGAATTGTTGAAAATCAGTGACTATAAAAACGAGTCGCAAGGCTCGAACAATCGTATCTCCTCTTCCCAAAATTGTCTGTTTCCGTGGACAATCCGAGCGTCAATTAGAGAGACATTACTGTAGAACGAACGCTTAATAGAGCCACGCGACGGACAAAAAAAACAGCGAATGGCCCAAATAAACGTGTTCCACCGTTTTACGATCGGTCAAAAAACGATCCAGAAAAAGTAAATCGACGCGATAACGGATTCCGCAAACGCGAGATCACGAAACGAGATAGCGAAAGGTCTTGGATGGAAAATGATCGACGCGTCAACGAAATCGTGAACGTTCGAGGAACGTCTTTCGTTCTTAACCGTCGTAAGAAGAGCAACGGAATTGCTCATCGAACGCCTATTACTGTAATGTCTCCCTAACTGACGCTCAGATTGTGCACAGAAGTGGACAATTTGGGAAGAGGAGATACGATTATTCTAGCCTCGTTTTTATAACTGTTGACAATCGGTGACTATAAAAACGAGTCGCAAGGCTCGAACAATCGTATCTCCTCTTCCCAAAATTGTCTATTTCTGTGGACAATCCGAGCGTCAATTAGAGAGACATTACTGTAGAACGAACGCTTAATAGAGCCACGCGACGGACAAAAAAAACAGCGAATGGCCCAAATAAACGTGTTCCACCGTTTTACGATCGGTCAAAAAACGATCCAGAAAAAGTAAATCGACGCGATAACGGATTCCGCGAACGCGAGATTACGAAACGAGATAGCGAAAGGTCTTGGATGGAAAATGATCGACGCGTCAACGAAATCGTAAACGTTCGAGGAACGTCTTTCGTTTTTAACCGTCGCGAGAAGAGAAACGGAATTGCTCTACGAACGCCTAATACAGTAATATCTGTCTAATTGACGCTCAGATTGTGCACGAAAATGGACAATTTGGGAAGAGCAGATACGATTATTCGAGCCTTTCGGTTTGTTTTTATAAATTGTCAAACAATTATAAAAACGAGCCGCGCAAAGCTCGGATAATCGTATCTCCTCAAATTGTTCATTTTCGTGGACAATCTGAACGTCAGTAAGGGAGACATTACTGTACCGGGAATTACAGTAATGTCTCCCTTACTGACGCATGGACAATTTGGTAAGAAGGGACATGATTGAAGCTCGTTTTTACGATCATTGACAATTCGTGACTATAAAAACGCACCGCAAAGCTCGAATAATCGCACCTCCTCTTCCCAAATTGTCCATTTTCGTGGACGATCTGAACGTCAGTGAGAGAGACATTACTCTACCGGGAATTATAGTAATGTCTCCCTTACTGACGCATGGTCAATTTGGGGGGACACGATTATTCGAGCCTTGAAGCTCGTTTCTACGATCATTGACAATTCGTGACTATAAAAACGCACCGCAAAGCTCGAATAATCGCATCTCTTCACCGGTTTCTGTTTCCACAAATATTTCGTGGACAATCCGAGCGTCAATTAGAGAGACATTACTGTACTCCCCGCGGTCCTTCGCGGCGATTCGTTGCAGAAGAACCGGGCGGATAGGTCTCGAAGGAAGCCACAGTCCGCCGCGCTCATAATTATTGCCGGCTCATTATGCCCCTCGGGTCACGTTGGATTACATAAAATTCGAGCGGCCATTTGCATCTTGTTTGCGGAAGAAGCCCGGCTTGTCGCGCGTCGTTTTACATAAATCGATTGATCGCTCGCCGGAACGTTCATCGGAAGGAGAGGGACCCGCGACGGTGAAGAAAATTCGCTTGGCGAATCGCCCGGCGAATCGCGGAAAGCCTCTGTTTTCACCGCGAATCACGGCCGAGCCGCGATAGAAGCGTTAAACGCGATAAATTCCGCGAACGACGCGGCGGAGATGCTGGACGAAACAGAAACCGGTATAAATTAACACGGTTCGAATCCGTGCCGCGCTGCTGCGAAACGAACAGCTGATTATTTAAACGAGTCCGGTGGCTCTGTCGAGAAAATTCATTCTCACCGGCGCGAACGTTATTGTTAGCGCTAATAGACGTTAACGATATTATATTTTGGTCGGACGGGGTGCTTCGGGAGATCCGAGGTTTTTTCGTGCGGAGATCCGAGATTCCGGACGCCGTCGATTTACGAATCGGTAACAGCAAGAAATTCGGCGAAATAATTGTATAAATAATTTCGTGTTCACGTTCGTCAGAAAACAGGCCGGCTTGCTTGAAGTACAAAGTTATCTTTGCTCAACGAATTTTACATACTTGCAGTATGTCAACGCCGCGAAGCTGATCGTTTGTCTTTTAATGGATTTCTTACGCTGCGACAACGTGTCGGGCTCGTCGCGAAGTTTCGAGCATGATTTACCAAATATAGATTCTACGCAGTTTAAGACAACATGGAATTTTTTCCTTGTAGGACAGAGAATTGAGAAATGTAAAAGATTACGAAGCTCGAAGAGAAGTATCGCAAAGCTTTACAGGCTAGATGAAATAATAATAATAATAATAATAATAATAATATTTTACGAACTATAAACTGTCCGTATTAAGTGAGAAAAATTAAATTTTACGCAAGATGCAAACTTTCCGCGTTAATTGCAAGAAGGAATGTCTATATTTTAAAAGAGAAGAAGAAATTACTATACAGAAATGTGTCTGTATAGTGTATGTGCTTAATCGTTTTAACAAGTAGAACTTCATTGTAGCAGCAGGCACGAATAATCGGCATTAATTAAACGTCGTTCTCAATTTTGCGTTCGATCGGCTCTGTTTTCTTTTTTCTTTTTTTTTTTTTTGTTAGTTCGTTTCATTGTTAGCGGTCCGTTAATCACGTTCGGCCAGCACGGGTTCTCTCGGTTGGTCGTTTGCGCGAACGTGATCGAGCGCGATCGCGCGATCACGCGAGAACCGGTTTTCGTTGACTAATCGAATACGTAGCCGGTGGACAGCTTTATCGTTTGCTCCGCGAGCGAAATAATGGAATTAGATTGACCCGGTGTAGAGTTACGAGGCCTCGACAGCCGCGACAAAACGAGCCACGCGTTCCGATGCCGTAGAAAAACGCGACCGATCGACCGACCCGGCCGGCCACGAGGCGGTTCTTCCTTCCACGATTGTGTGTATGTATATCTGGTCTCTTTTTCTTCTTTTTCTTTTTTTTTCGGGACGAAGACGATTTTATGGGGCCGAGGGAAAAACGAGTCGGCGAGACGATGAGAGAAGAAGAAGGGCTCGGCCCGAGCCAACCCTCTCTATAAACACCGATCCGCAAACGATTACTCGGAGGCATACGCCTTCGACGACGACGTTCGCTCCGATAGATTTATTATCGTTGCTTTATTGCGGTCCCGATACGCGCTCGCTCTCTTCCGTTTGTCGAAGCGGCCACGGCTATTTGCTAGCTACCACTCGACCAGACGAGTCGCCTTTTAACGCTAGAACTACCGAGCCTTAAACGCGACCAATTTATATCGTTTCATAACGACGATCAGATTCGATTTATTTTAATTCCGTGCTACTTTTTATTATAATACATCGTCGCGTTTTTTTTTATTGTTGTTCGAATAGTTTTCTCAATCGAATCGTTAATTCGATCGTGGTGTTGCTCCGCCGTTCGCATACTTTTCCTCTTAACCTCCATTTTGGTTAATTGGTCTGATCAGCTTTTCGCATTTTTTAACCCCTCGACGCACGAATATTTTCGTTTACGGTAAATTCTCCCTGGTTGGCCGCACAAAGATAATTATATTATATTATAATTGTACATTATTGTACATATATTATTATTATATATAATATTAAAACCAGTTGTGCACAAAAATGGACAATTTGGGATTTAATCTTTGGGACTGGGATTTAATTTTTACAGTTACCGATTATTAACAACTATAAAAACGAGCAGCAAGGTTATTTATAATCGTATCTCTGTGATATATCATATTATAATATATTATTTTATTTTATTCAATATAAATATATAATACATATAATATATATTCAATATAAATATATAATATATATAATATATGTTCAATATAAAAAATAATAAATATATAATACATATATAATATACAAAAATGTCCAAAAATGTCTCGCAATCCGGAAATGGCGGGTTCCTCAGATCATTCGAAGCAGCTTCTTCCTTTACAAAAATGTTCTCCGAGGCACCGTTAACGAGTTATTAACGAAAAACAGTGATCAATAAGAATCGAGTACGGCCCAGCCAACCAGCGCACGAAGCCCAGTTCCGCTCATTGGCTCGGTCGCCTCGCGACAGCCGAGCTCGCCTCTCATTGGTCACTATGTCTCGTTAATAACTCGTTAACGGTGCCTCGGAGAAAATTTTTGTAAAGAAAAAAGTTGCTTCGAATAATCTGAGGAATCCGCCACTTTCGTATTGCGAGACATATTTGGGACACCCTGTGTATATTCAGTATAAATATATAATTTCATTCAATTGTATTATATTTGCAAATACATTACAATTTTTATAATTATTATTCTTATACATTATATTTTCATACATTACATTTCGTAATCATATTGCAATTTTTATAATCATATTGACATTCGCAATGTTCTTATTTCGCAAAATTCGCACATTCGCCGACCGGTGTTCATTCATTGGACAGATCATCTTGCAAAAATTGAGGAAAAACCCTTGTTAATCGTGGAAGAGATCGTTCGACCGTGCTCGGAAGCACGAATTGATGAAATTCTCCGGTACGATTTTTCGCCGGAACCGTAGCTCGTCGGCGCGGGATAGATCACGGGGATCCGGTGCCGGCTAATAGAGAACGTCGGAGCGTGTTCGCGGTAAATTCGATGATTTATTAGGAAACGAAGATTATTGTGTGGAATGAGAGGAGGAGCGCGGTCGGTCGCGCGGCGCACAGTCGGACTGTTCGGGATCCGCGCGGGATCTTTCCGGTCGGTTGGAAATTCATTTATACGGGCCGCGAGGCAGCCACTGGAAAAGACGACTCGAGGAAATGAAACGATCTCGACTGAGGAGCAGCCTCATCCCTTTCCACTCGAGAGCGAAGCGAAACACCGCGCCAAGCGTTGCAGACGAGAGCACGCTCCAGAGGGACGAGCGCTTTTAACACATCCCGGACCAGTTTATTACAAACTATGCGCCGCAGCGCCGCGCGCGGCTACTTCTTCCGCTGGAATATTTTTTCCTCGAGCTTCTCACGCTTCTTGCCTCCTCGCGCCGATTAAAAATCATTGTCGCGTTAAGCGGCCAATCTCGCGCCGATTAATGGCCCCCGGTCTCTGCTCCAGGGGGGCCCTTCATTATTCAGGTCTTCTTTGGGAGCGTTTTTTTTCTGTTTCTTCCTTTTTTTCTCCTTTCTTTTTTTATTGCACCGCGAACGACTATTTCGCATTGGTTCCGCGCGCGCGCGCGAGCGTTAAACAACGCTCGAGACGCGCCGCGCGTTTGCGAAGCGAAAACACAGAAAATTCTTCGTTAGTTGCGTTATTTAACGATACGTTATCCGTCGCGCGTACTTTATAATAATATATATATTGTTATAATAATATAATAATATATAATAATATATATATATATAATATATATATATATAATTAATATATATTATTATATTATTTGTTTATATATATATATATATAATATATAATTATAATAATATATATATATATATAATATATAATTTGTACCGTACTTTATAATAATATTATATTATATAATATATTATTATTATATTATATGGTATATTATTATTATATTATATGATATTATATTATATTATATTATATATTATTATTATATTATATGATATTATATTATATTATATTATATATTATTATTATATTATATGATATTATATTATTTTGTATAATATATTATTATTATATTATATAATATTATATTATACTTTGTAATATTCCGTTTTTATGATTTTCCGTCGGCTCGTAAATGGACAATTTTTGGAGGTGCCGATGCGATTATTCGGGTCCTGCGCCTCGTTTTTTTTAGGATCGTCGGCGACTATAAGAATTAGACGAAGGAAAATCAGGGAGATATTACTGTACTTCGTGGTTCAAGCTTCGCTCTCGTGTGTCGAGATGTATCGATAATTGTGTCAGGGCCGATAGCCGGCACGTTTGCTAGATTGCGTCCAAATTTGAAGTCGGCCGGATGAGGCTGTATCTTGAGATATCGTGTCAGCCGTATCAGAAACTATGGTTCCGAGAGAAACGTTTTTACGGTTCACGTGTGTCGAACACACGTAACTTCGTTATTTCTGCGAATTCGAGAAATTTATCTCGCAGGAACGGTTTTCGGAAGCGTGTACCTTGAGGGAGTCCAATTTTTGGATACAATTCTTCGTGCTTTCGCTTCGGAATATCCTCTTGATTATAGTTGGTTTATTGATAAATCATCGTAATTGTGCAAATAGTAAGAGCGCGTTTATTTCACGGCCGGTGTTCACTTTCTAGCACTCCAACACGTTCAGCGCCGACAAGGAGCCACTTAAATTCGCAGAAAGTCGAAGTCGAATTTCTAATTAATAAATCAATTTAATTAATTAACTAATAAAGTAGGAAGCGAAAATTTATTACAGTGAATTACATTGGAATTCCTTCGCATTCGAAACATGCTAGTCAAATTCACATTTGTCCGAGCATATTGGAATGACAATTTTTAATTGAGAAGTCAAATTTTTAATTATTAAATCAATCTAATTAATCAACTAATAAACTAATAAACTAGAAAGTTAACATTTATTACAGTGAATTATATTAGAATTCCTTCGCATTCGAAACATCCTAGTCAAATTCACATTTGTCCGAGCATATTGGAATGACAATTTTTAATTAAGTAGTCAAATTTTAATTATTAAATCAATCTAATTAATCAACTAATAAACTAATAAACTAGAAAGTTAACATTTATTACAGTGAATTATATTAGAATTCCTTCGCATTCGAAACATCCTAGTCAAATTCACTTTGTCCGAGCATATCGCAATGAAAATTTTTAATTAAGAAGTCGAAATTTTAATTAATAAATTAATCTAATTAATTAACTAATAAAATTAAAATTTACCTTAAAATTTATTACAGTGAATCACATTGGAATTCCTTCGCATTCGGAACATCCTAGTCAAATTCACTTTGTCCAAGCATATTGGAACGAAAATGAATGTTCGAATCGTCGGTTCGAAAAATTAGCGTCGCCCGTACGCGACGCGTCGCTCGACGCCGTTAAAAGCGTCCCGAAATTGTACCGACACTTCCGTCCGCGTCGCTAGACCATTGTCGCGGTGGACTATTTTCAAAGACCGGGCTAGAACGATCCGGTATACGTATGTATGCACGTATGTATCTACATACAGCCGCGGCTGCAGCGCGCGCCAAAGCGCGTCCAGGAAAAACTTGTATTTTTAAGACGCGATGCGATTTTATTGGCCGCCGTTCCACCGTCGGCGTGCCACCTCCGCGGCAATCAATTTTCATCCGCGAAAACAAAAATATTACATAGAAAACACGCGTGGCGCGGACGGGGGTGGACATAATACGGTGCAAATATTTTTTGCGTGGGCGGCGAACCACTGAGAAGGTTCCGAGGTCGTCGGAATCGTTGCGTTCCGAACGGAACGACTGGATTTTCGAATTTTCGCGGCCGGCGAACGATCGCTCAAGGTCGTCGAAGGTCGTCGAAACGACCATGCGAGGGGCTACGATTCGCTTCTAATTAGGTTCGCGGGAAACTAAAATTCATCTTCGGCCAGAAGGTTCTCGCGTTTTTCTTATATATTATAATATAATATTATAATAATATTTTCTTATATATTATAATATAATATTATAATAATAATATTTTCTTATATATTATATGATATATATATATATTATATTAAATATATTTTTTAGAATATATATATATATATATATATATATATATATATATATATATATATATATATATATATATTATATTTTATGTTATATTATATTATTTTATATTTTATTTATCTGTTTTATTAATATAATATATAATAAAATATATATTTAATATATCTTCCAGAAAGAAAAACGCGAGAACTGTCTCTCTCTCTCTCCCTCTCTCTCTCTATATAAGATATAATATATAATATATATATATAATATAATATATATATATATATATAAAATATAATATAATAATATAATAATATATATATATATATATATATATATATATATATATATTATTATATTATATATTTTATTTTGTTAGCACGATTCCGAGTATAATTTAACCGTGGAAACTATATATTACTGTATTCAAGGACGCATTGTACAACGGGACTTCGATAACTCGAACCACTCGATATCGAAATTCTTTGTTGTTAATATTTAATTCTCCCTGATTGACGCTCAGATTGTGCACAGAAATGAACGATTTGGGAAGAGGAGACGCGAAGAGAACTATAAAAAAACGAGCCGCAACGCTGGAATGATCGAACCTCCTCTTCCTAAATCGTCCATTTTTGTTTACAAGCTGAGCGCCAATTAGGGCGAATTTACTGCAAACGGATTGATCTAATGCGATCTAAATAGAGCCGTGCATTTAAGCCGGGGATAATTGGATCAACAACTTACGGATGCGTGACTTAGAAAAAGCAAAATTAGGCGAGCTAAAAGAGCGAGCGATTTGAAAGAAAAAGAAAATGTCGAATGAATTTCATCATTTTATATAATAGCGCGCGTTCGCCAATTTCGTCACTTACACAGTGATGTAACATCAACGATGGAGCGAATATATGGAGAAAAAGAAAATAACCTTGAGCACCTTTCAAAACTCCGTCAAGGATAGATCGAACGATTTGAACTTTTCTATGCGGTTAGTGGCGCTAATTTAATGTCTAAATAAAAGATCGTTAAGAAAATTAGCAATTAATTGAAATTCCAGAGGAATACGAAACTCGCGTTTCGCTAACAATTTTTTATCCGCATGCTGGGAATTAGATATCTCGATGATGCATACAAAGGGGAACGAATGAATAATTGCTGGACACGAATTTCTGACCTTCGATCGCTTCGCTTTGCGAACATAATAAATATCGTGAACGTAACACACACACACACACGCACACCAAGGATGTACGTGCGTTACGTAACGAGCACAGCGTTCCGTATTAGAGCATTAATTAAATAACAGTCCCGATCGATTCGGATGAACCGAGATTCTATCGGAATCGCGCGCACGTTTCGGAACGCGTGTGTCGTCGTTTTCAGCGAGCCGATCGGAGCGGTCTCGGAGCGCGTGCAAAACGCGTTTCCGCGTTGAAACCGTGCTTCGAATCGCGCCGCAATTCGCGGAAACGTGTTCGCGACGACTGTAAAACACCGATTTCCCCGCGGAGACGGCCGTAAACGCGGCAATTCCGCTCCGAGACGCGGCGCGCCGCGCGTCGTCTATCTGTCGCCGGGTGATCGCGTCGCGACAATCACGTCCCGGAAACGGTGCAGAAAACGTACGCGGAACGGTTCCGCGGAAGCTCGGCTAACAACGCGATCGTTATTTTTGGATGCTTGAAAATATTTTCGGGGTTCCGCGGATCCGAAAGCTTTGACGCTAGACAGCCGCCGCGAAGCCGCAAACCGCGACGGTCGCGGAAAACGAGGTATCCCGATCGTCGGAGCGACCACGGGATCGGGGCGACTTCGTCTGCTTTGGCAGACCCGTTTCTCTCGATCCTAACCCTTTCGTCGGGCTCAATATTTATAGGCTCGCGGAGGGCCGCGCGTCCGTGTTCGCAGCTTTCGTTTCTCATCTCGCCGATTAATCAGCGATCTCTCGTTTCATTAGCTCGCACGCAGCGCGTCCTACGACGCCAGCAAATTATTATTACAACCTCTGGCAAAGCTCGCCGGGTAATTTCGCGCGATGAGTTTCACTTCTTTTAGACTTTTTCGAGACGTTGCCGAACTCTGTTTCGCTCGGCGAAAGATTGTCTTCTACGACGATCGACGCGACGAACGATGAACATCGGCTTTAAACATTCTTACATCGTCGATTCGATAGACGTAGTCGAAGCGAGAGAGTTCGAATTGGCTGTTGGATGCACAGCGATTTCTCTCGGAAATGGCAAATTTCGGGTTGCTGCGAATTTCCCATTTTTATATCGATTGCCGGTAATTATAAGAACGAGGCGCAAGGCTCGAATAATCGTCTCTTCTGCTTCTAAATTGTTCATTTCGGTTTGAAAGTTGATGGAAAATTAGGGAGATGGAAGGAGATGGAGAAATAACGTTGAATCGTGGCATCTGGCCTCCGAATTGCCTTCGAATTGTGTCTCGTAGCCTCCGAATCGCCTTCGAATCGTGTCTCGTAGCCTCCGAATTGCCTTCGAATCGTGGCAAAAGATTAGAAGTAAAATACTTACGTCATCGTTTTCATTCCAGCATTACTATGTATTCAAATTAACGTACACCGTCATGCTGGCAACTACCTTTTTATGCCGATATGCGAATGTGCGATGAGTTTCTATAAAAACGAGCCGCGAGACCCGAAGAATCGTGACTCGGCATTCTCGTATCTGCCGGTTTCAATTCCGCGCTCCCAGCATTTCCGGGAGAAATTACCGCGTTAGTTCAACACTTTTGTATACCAAAGGCCCTGGCAACGTTCGCGAAACGTTACTAACAGTTACAAATTAGTGCCATTTTGCTCGACAAACGCACACACGGGCGCGCAAACATTGTTTATGTAACAAAGGGATTACGAAGCGAGGCGAGGCGAGGCGTGGTGGCATCGTACAAATCGAATCGCCACGGATCGAATCGAACCGAACCGAATCGAATCGAATCGAATCTTATTCGCGTTCCGTCGCCCGCGTCCGGGATTACCGGCAACCGGGACACGGATTCCGCTAATCCCCGTCGTTCCTCAGAAATTCACGGGAATCCTGCTCGTCGTCTAAGCGAGCTAAGTCACTTCCCTCTGGCCCGATCCGATCCGATCCGATCCGATCCGATCCAGTTCGGTTCCGTTCCGTTCCGCGACTTTAAAAGTACCCGGATTTTCGCGAATCGCGGCCGAATTTCGTAATCTCTCGACGAGGGTCACGGGGCGCCAGGCTCGCTAAAAAAGCACGGACCTTCGAAAGCGAACGTAGTTTTGTCTGTCTCTGGCTGACCGCCAATCGGAGAACCGCCTGTTGAATTCGCCATCGAAATCAACCGGGCAAGCCCCCCTTTTTCCCCGATGATCGATCGATCCAGGGACAAACCCCGGCCAACTTCCGCGGCCGAGTGTCCCCCCGCGGCTATCTTCGCCGCGCGGAACTTTCGCGATCGGCCAACTTTCCTAACTCGATTCTATCGCTCCTCCCTCGATAACGTACGAATCTGCGAGAAACCCTGGCCCGAGTTCCTCGGACGTCTTCACGGCGTTCGTTCGCGTTAAACTGTCGCGGGAGTCGCGCGAGGGGTGCGCACCCCCGACGCGTTGGACCTACAGTGATGTCTCTCTAATTGACGCTCAGATTGTCCACAGAAATACCGTAATGTCTCCCTAACTGACGCTCAGTAATATCAGTAATTATATAATTAGTAATATAAATAGTAATATCTATAATTAAATCTATAATTAAAGACACGAGTTTTTTTTCATTCAATTCCAGTATCCATCTTGCAGTTGCATCCGAAAATTTTCTTGAGCGCGTTGCAGTTCTTCAACTCCTTGCACTGTAATCTCTTTCATAGCTACGTCGGTCAATTCTTCGCCGACAAAATGGCGGGCTCAAAATTTCCGAATCTACAATCGTTACGATTTATGAGCCGTTTATTCAATATATAAGAATTGTTGAAATTCCGAGCGAATATAATATCGTTACTTTCACGTAGAGAAATAAAATGGCTGCTTTCTGGGTACCATGAACCTAGTGTTAATAATTTCCCTAATAGAACCACAGTAAATTCTCCCCAATTTTTCTTCAGCTCGTGAACAAAAATGGACAATTTGGGAAGAGGAGATACGATACGAAAATCGGTAACTATAGCGGTCGGAGCTCAGCTCCGCTGATTGGCTCGGCCACGCCTCGCGCCAGCCGCGCTCTCCTCTCATTGGTCACTGTTTTTTTCCGTTAATAACTCGCGAACGAAGCCACGGATTGCATTTTCGCTAAGGAAAAAGTTGTTTCGAATGAGCTCGGCTACAATTATGGAACGCCCTGTAGATGACACTCTAATTTCATCGACACGCTTTATCGAATAACGCACGAGTAGTCGAACGGTAATTCTCGAGGTAATTTCGAGAAATTCCGAGTGCTCGCGAGAAAACGAATGCACGGAAAGCCAATCGACGCTGTCGGAAGCTTCTAAAAAACTCCGGGCACCCCGTGGTCTTCGTTTCGGTTGATATTCCGGGAGCGAGTTGGTCGATCGCGTTATTTCGTAACAGGATCGGATCCAATAATTCGCGCGGAGTCAGGCCAGAGAATGGATCTTTCGCGCGAGTTTCTATGAACGCGCCGAGATCCGCGCAGTCCGCTAAACTCGTTTCGTCCGCGCTACGACGAATAAAAAGAACGTTCGCCAACGAATTTAGAACAGCGCGAAACTGTTCTATGGGCCACGCGATCGAAAGTCGATTACGAGAACGGGCCGGAATCCGTTATCGCGTCGATTGAATTTTGCTCGATCGTTTTTTGGCCGATCGTAAAACGGTGGAACACGTTTATTTGGACCATTCGCCGTTCTTTCTTTTTTTGTTGCGACGTTTTTCAAGCGTTCGTTCGTTCTATTAGGCGTTCGAAGAGCAATTCCGTTTCTCTTCTCGCGACGGTTAAAAACGAAAGACGCGTTCCTCGAACGTTCACGATTTCGTTGACGCGTCGATCATTCTCCATCCAGGACCTTTCGCTATCTCGTTTCGTGATCTCGCGTTCGCGGAATCCGTTATCGCGTCGATTGTATTCTTCTGGATCGTTTTTTGGCCGATCGTAAAACGCTGGGACACGTTTATTTGGGCCATTCGCCGTTTTCTTTTTTGCCCGTCGCGTGGCTCTATTAAGCGTTCGTTCTACAGTAATGTCTCTCTAATTGACGCTCGGATTGTCCACGGAAATAGACAATTTTGGGAAGAGGAGATACGATTGTTCGAGCCTTGCGACTCGTTTTTATAGTCACCGATTGTCAACAGTTATAAAAAAAACGTGCTACAAGGCTAGAATAATCGTATCTCCTCTTCCCAAATTGTCCACTTCTGTGCACAATCTGAGCGTCAGTTAGGGAGACATTACAGTAATAGGCGTTCGATGAGCAATTCCGTTGCTCTTCTTACGACGGTTAAGAACGAAAGACGTTCCTCGAACGTTCACGATTTCGTTGACGCGTCGATCATTCTCCATCCAAGACCTTTTGCTATCTCGTTTCGTAATCTCGCGTTCGTGGAATCCGTTATCGCTTCGATTGAATTTTCCTGGATCGTTTTTTGACCGATCGTAAAACGGTGGAACACGTTTATTTGGGCCATTCGCTGTCTTTTTTGTCCGTCGCGTGGCTCTATTAAGCGTTCGTTCTACAGTAATGTCTCTCTAATTGACGCTCGGATTGTCCACGGAAACAGACAATTTTGGGAAGAGAAGATACGATTGTTCGAGCCTTGCGACTCGTTTTTATAGTTACCGATTGTCAACAGTTATAAAAAAAACGTGCTACAAGGCTAGAATAATCGTATCTCCTCTTCCCAAATTGTCCACTTCTGTGCACAATCTGAGCGTCAGTTAGGGAGACATTACAGTAATAGGCGTTCGATGAGCAATTCCGTTGCTCTTCTTACGACGGTTAAGAACGAAAGACGTTCCTCGAACGTTCATGATTTCGTTGACGCGTCGATCATTCTCCATCCAGGACCTTTCGCTATCTCGTTTCGTAATCTCGCGTTCGCGGAATCCGTTATCGCGTCGATTGAATTTTCCTGGATCGTTTTTTGACCGATCGTAAAACGGTGGAACACGTTTATTTGGGCCATTCGCTGTTTTTTTTGTCCGTCGCGTGGCTCTATTAAGCGTTCGTTCTACAGTAATGTCTCTCTAATTGACGCTCGGATTGTCCACAGAAATAGACAATTTTGGGAAGAGGAGATACGATTGTTCGAGCCTTGCGACTCGTTTTTATAGTCACCGATTGTCAACAGTTATAAAAAAAACGTGCTACAAGGCTAGAATAATCGTATCTCCTCTTCCCAAATTGTCCACTTCTGTGCACAATCTGAGCGTCAGTTAGGGAGACATTACAGTAATAGGCGTTCGATGAGCAATTCCGTTGCTCTTCTTACGACGGTTAAGAACGAAAGACGTTCCTCGAACGTTCACGATTTCGTTGACGCGTCGATCATTCTCCATCCAGGACCTTTTGCTACCTCGTTTCGTAATCTCTCTCGGTGTTCGCGGAATTCCGGCTCTTCGCCGGCACGAACGGATAAATAAATCACGTCCGAGCCCGATGAACAAAGTGACTTTACAACCTAATAATTTCGACGATTTCGAAAGCGGCCGTTTCGACGGTAGATTTAGTGTTCGCGCCACCGAGCGGGACGACGCGATTGCTTGTTTTCTGGGATTCGAAGGCGGCCGCGAGCCGATCGCCTCGGTGCACGCGATAAGAATGTTATTATACATAGTTATGATTGATACCGTTCGTACGGGGGAGGCACAGAGGGCCGACGATGAACTTTGGCGTGCAGCCAACCGTCGTTCGTCTAACCACCGCCTACACGACGGCTCCGCGCGACTCCCTGTTCCCGTGACCGAACGAACGCCCACGCGTTCGCGAGCCCAATTTCCACCTACGAACAGGAAGATGCTTGAAATTCAACGATACTCCGTCATCCGTGCCACGAGCCGATCTCTTCCGACGCGCACCAACCCCGGATTAGTGCCACCGATTCGACGCGGTCGCGGCAAAAATCACCGTCGGAAGCACCGTCGCGGAAAATTGGACACCGAGAACATCGTTTCTGTGCAGTAATTGCCGCGAACGATTTCAATCGCGAGGTTCCTTTCGATCTCTAGTTTTATCGCTTTATTTACCCGATGATAATGTTACCGGGATCGAGCCGACGGCGCATAATTGATACGGTTAACGCCGCTAAACAATTTATTAACGCGTCGCAGCGGCGAAAATCGACGTCACGAAATTCCCAGAAAATTGAAAGTAATTCGATAGAAACTCTGATGAAAGCGTGACGACGCGAAAGTTGAAATTTTATTATAGTGGATGGCGGCTTTTTTTTACTCTTTTGCATTCTGAATTATTCGGTAAATCACTTTGATTCGCTTTGATTTTTCTTGTAATCTATACAAAAAAAAATCTGTAAGAAAATGTTTCGAACGAAAGTTTTTTTGCTACAAAGAGAGAATATTCGCGGCGTTGAAATAGCAATGAGTTTTGAGAACCAGTTAAAAATTAATGATCGTCGGCGGTGCTCGGCGTATCGAGCAGTTTTTATTTATAAATCGTAGACTTCCAAGAATGATAAAATTATCGGCGGCGGATAATACGTGAAAATCGGGGAATTTTCGTGTCGAGCAGAGAAAGAAGCGGCTCCTATTGTCCCGCGTCTTTGCAGTTGTTTAGGAAAATTTGGGTCACCGATGGAAGAAGAAATTTCTACCCGACGCTTCTTCTGCCCAGCAGTTGCTTCGGACAATTTCGATCCCGAGTGGAACAAGAAATTAGTTTCCATTCGACTTCTCCCTTACGAGCTCGCTCCGGAGAATTTTCATCTTGAACAGGGGACGGCCTCCATTGTCGCGCGACTTGCAGTTGCTTCGGGAAAATTTTCGGCCGCGAAAAGAAGGGGCGAGTTTGCACTCGATCCCGACGGTGTTGCAGTTGTTTTCGGATAATTTCGTCGCGATTAGAAAGTGGCGAGTTGCTTCGCAAAAATTTTCGTCGCCTCGAACGCAGGAACATACGAATTCTATTGCCCCGCAGTTGCTTAACCCCTTTAACCCCTTAATGTCATAGCATTTTTTCCGCATTTATTGCGATTAGAAATTGTTCGATCGCAATAATTTCTTGGGAGGGAATAGAAATTGATGCTAATCGTGTGTCTAAATTTATTTGAACGTTTAAGTATAGAGATTGACGAGAGATTAGAATTTTATTCCAATTTTAAAGGACAGAGTAACATCTGTAATTAAATCTATAATTAAATTATATTATTATATTATATTATATTATATTATAATTAAAGATCTTGCAGTGACATCCGAAAATTTTCTTGAGCGTGCTGCAGTTCTTCAACTCCTTGCACTGTAATCTCTTTCATAGCTACGTCGGTTAATTCTCCGCCGACAAAATGGCGGACTCAAAATTTCCGAATCTACAATCCTTACGATTTATAAGCCATTTATTCAATATATAAGAATTGTTGAAATTCCGAGCGAATATAATATCGTTACTTTCACGTAGAGAAATAAAATGGCTGCTTTCTGGGTACCATGAACCTAGTGTTAATAATTTTCCTAATAGAATCACAGTAACTTCCCCCCAATTTTCCTTCAGCTCGTGAACAAAAATGGACGATTTGGGAAGAGGAAATACGATTATTCGAGCCCCCTGATTATCAATAATTATAAAAACGAGGCCATTTTTGTTTACAAGGAATTTGTTTTGAAGGAAAAGGGAGAATTTACTGCACTTTCATCTCTAAGATTTGTATTACGTTTTTCATTACGAAAGGATCAAAGTCCGTTTCGATTTCGAAGCAATAAATTTACGCAATATATAAATATAATATAAATATAATACAAATATAATATAAAAATATAATATAAATATAATATAAATATAATATCAAAATATGATATAAATATAATATAAATGTAATATAAATACAATATAAAAATATAATAAAAATATAATATAAATATAATATAAATATAAATAATATAATATAAACTTACTACATCGCAGTGGGTGAAAAAAATTAGCGCAACGAACAAGGATAATTTAAACGACGAATTCCTCTGCCACCGCTTCAGAAAATTTCCATCCGAACCAAAAAAACGCGTAGCCTCCGCGGTGCCGCGTTTTGCAGATGTTTCGTACAATTTCGGCCACGAGCCGAAGAGACGAGTTTCCATTCGAGCCGGCCAGCTTGTTGCGGTTACTTCGAGAAGTTCAAGGGGGTGGGAGGGCGGAGGGAGCTTGTCCAGGGTTTGTGAGTCGATCGAAGATGTAGGCTTTTTTCAGTCGTTGCGAGGCGGATTTTGGCCGGTGTTTCGACGGTGGTGGCTGGCGGCGGGTCGAGTCACGGTCGGTTCCGAGGGAAGTGGGTCGATGAAATGGAACGTATCGGGTCGGAGCACGATGCTGCAGCCAGAGCCGAGTTCGATACAGGGTGTATTCACGGGGGCAGAAGCGACTCTCTCTCGTACTCCGGGCATTCTCCGCGGTGGCGGACCGAGCTGATACAAGCGCCTCGCCGAGGAAACCGGAGGGGTTCGCGGGGGTGGAGACGTGGCTGAATTTTGTAGCGGGACGAGGCGGGGGTCGAAGAGAGGGTGTACCAGCGAAGCTCGGTCGGTGTTCGACGAGGCTATCTTTGGGAATTTTTGCTGGTCCGTTGCCGCAAAGGGAGCCAGCGAGTAGAAAATCGATGGACACCGAGCGCATCCAATTAGGCGGGAACAAAAGGCTTTCGGTGGATTCGCCGCGTGTATCTATATTCTATAGGATTGCCGACGGGACCGGGGCCGACCGGACGCGTGCAGCGCGGATCTTATCCCGGGTGAAACCCGTCGAGACCCCAAGAAGCACGAAAATATCGCCTCGCGAAATTGGATTCAACCCCCGAGGAGAAGCTCGCGGATCGCGGCCGATCCGCGCAATCGCGCCGCGGCCCGCGCGAAAATTACCTTTCGCCCAGCCCCTTCCCACCCTCCCCCTTACGCCCGAAAATAGCGGCGTCAGGTTGCCGCGGCAGTTCTGTGTCTCTTACCCTGCACAGGCTCTCCTATTCCACGGAGTTGACATTTTAAACCAGTCCGTATTAAGGGGCCATGCCCATTCAGAGCTGTCCATTCCAAGCGATTCTTTAGACTCGGCACACGGTCCGGCTTTTATAGGTCAAACGTTTGACAATTTTCTTTAAACGTTCGGCTATGCGCACGCGAACATTACACGCGTGCAATCTTCGTGCGTTCGCTGCGGAATCGGGATTGAATATATTTGATGTTGAATTAAATAGGGACGCGGAATTAATTACGTGGCGTGCGATTACGCGGATATATTAATTTACTTCAAAACGACGAAATGACTGCTCTCCCCTCTCTTTCTCTCTCTCTTTCTCTCTCTCTCTCTTTATTTACCATTTATTTATTATTATTATTAACCCTTTGCACTCGAGTGGTGAAGGCACCACTAAAATTATTACATCGCGTTCTAAAATAATATTTATATTATCAAAGCTTAGATGTAAAAAGATTGTTAAAAGTCTAACTGTTGTACGAGTCACAAGACTCAATTTCATACGCATGCAATACGCTTTGTCATATAAAATGGAAATACTGTAAGTCAGAAAAGTTAATTTAAATTTACAGTTAAAATGGCTTCGAGTGCAAAGGATTAAAATCATCGTGTACACTAATATCTCTCTAATTGACGCCCAGATTGACCACAAAAATGGACAATTTGGGAAGAGGAGATACGATTATTCGAGCCTTGCGGTTTATTTGTTATAGTTCCAAATTTGTCCACAATTATAAAAACGAGCCGCAATGCTCGAATAATCGTATCTCTTCTTCCCAAATTATCCATTTTAGTGGACAATCTGAGCGTCAGTAAGGGAGACATTAAGGGAGACGATTCCTGCAGGAATGCCAGTTCGTCTGTCGCCGGACGAATTTTCCTCTACCCTTACGTAGCGACATAAAATTTTAGAAAAATTGTTCAATTCTTGTCTCGCTCGAATATCTTGCACGCGCAGAAAATCATTTGCAAAGTTAGTTGTCCCGTGATAATCAAAACACGCGGCACGCAAACCCGATTTCCGATAAATCCGCGACGCTCGAACCGGTCTTCGCAATTTCGCGTAAAAGAGTCGCGTTACAATAAACTTCAGCCCGTTTCAAATCTCGAGGCTTCCACTTTTTCCTTGACGCTGAAACTCCGAGAACAGAGGACTTTCCGGAGCCGTTGAAGTCCGTTCGAATAGCTATAGCTGTCACAAAGGTACGGCGAGCCCTCGATTCGCGAGAAGACGGCCATTTGATTCGGCTTCCTTTTGAGCCGTAGTTTAAGTAGAACTCCCGGGACAGAGAGTTTTCTGGCGATAGTAAAACACGGTGATCCGTGGAAACCGTCGGGGCTTTCGCGAAACCGGGTATTTTTAGACAGCGTGCGCCAACGCGCGCGCGCGCGCGGGCGCTAACACCACCCGCGATTTCTCTGTCCGGCAGGGCTGAATTACGGGTTTCTTTTGGTTCCGAGCCTGTGTGTCGTCGATCGATCCCCCGTCCGCGACCGGCTCGCCGGGAAATTCTGTCCGAGGCATGGCGAATTTTCATCGGCCGCTTCGCTCTGTATATTAAATCAGGCTTCGTATATTGATTTTCTTCCTTATTCGCTCGTTTTTTTCTTCTTTTTTCTACCTTTTTTTTTTTAATAATACCTCGCCGACCCGACGACACACGCTCCCGAAACTTTCGCGAATAACACTCGAGCGGCGCGGCGGTGCTCCTGATTTTTTAGGGGTCGTTTTTCGACGCCATTCAATAATCCGACGCTCGCCTTGTCCATTTTTACAAAAGGTCCGGGATCGGTTTTCATCGAGCCCTTTCTCCTTCGCCGAACTCTCCAAGCGTTTATGCAATAAAGCTGCAACAGCATGCATGTGTAATTTAACCGGTTAATAACTCGACGCTCGGCCGGTTCATTTTTCTAAAGCCTCGCGACGAGCCTCGAAAAATTTCTCCAAAGCTCTCTCTCTCCGTGGGTGGCAAATTTCTCCCGAACACGAGTCGCGTACGGTTTCATCGCTTTGTCCCCGGATGCCGATACCTGCGTCCATTTTGGCCCACGGTCGCAAACGTTCCATTTAAATCCCAATTTTCCAGCGAACCGTTAGCTATTGCTGTCACGTTTTAGCGCTGTTGCAGTACGATTTCTTTCGCAGCCGCGTTGATCAACGCTTCTTCGTTATCAACCCTTTGGCGTACGAAAGTGACTCGTCATGAAAATTTCTAGTAACAATCGAAATAATAATAACCAATCTCTTGTTATCAGTATTTAAGCATTCGAGTAAATTTAGGTACACGGTTAGCATCAATTTTCTTTCCCTTCTGAGAAGAAAATTGTATGTCAAGGGGTTAATCATTTTCCTAGTGGAAGGAGACAATTTTTGTTTCGCGTGTCTCTGTACATTTTCGTTCCTAGATTTTGGTAACAGAAGAATCAAACTGTGGATTTTTACGCGAAATAAAAATCGCTTGCCTTAATTGCAAGATACAGAAGCTATATATATATATACAAACATTTCTTTAACTCTTGTATTATTTTATTGAGATCAAAATAATGCAACAGTGTTTCTAAATTCTTTAAACATTTCCGATATTTTATATTCAATCTGCTCTAATATCGAATAATATTCTTGACCTAGTACTGAGTAATATATTCGCATATTTAGTAGATTATGTTCGAAATTTCCATCAGAAATAATTTAACTCTGACTCGATGTTGCAGCGAAAGGGTTGAATAAAACGATTAATCTTCACGTTCAAACAGCAACTAGAAAAATAAAAGAAAATTGACGCGTAAAGATTCGAATGTACTCGATCACGGTTGCCCTAAAATTAACCAAATTCTTAATATTTACTTTAAGATCAATGCGCGTGGCTAATTCACGCAAAGATTCGAATCTCTTCGTAATCCACGAACCCTTCTCTCATTTCCCCAAATTCTGGGCACCGCGGACGAGGTGCAACATTCACGGTGCACGACTCGCCTAATTTCCACAACATCCTAGATAATTTTCCTCACTGTCTAATCCCGTTCCCTGCAACCGTGGCCTCTCCACCGGTATCTAAGACCGAATCCGGGTCCATTCTCGAAACGAATCTGTCCACGAAACTTTGTCCAAGAACCTCTTGGCGCCCCTTTTGTCCCGCGAACAAGCCAGGCGGGATCGCGCGTCCTCGCGCGAAAGCCCGCTCGGAAAATGGCTTAAATGATTTTATTTTCGCGCGGTACACAGGTACGCGGCAACCTGAACGGCGACGTAACCGAGCACGTTTCGACGGGAGCTTCGGAGGAATGTAGGCTAATCGCGGATTTGCGGCGGCGATTTTCATCCCCCGTCCCCGGTGTCCCGCGTCTATCCAGCTTGCATTTCATTGGCCGTTTCTTCGCGTCTCGTCGGCGTTTCCCTGACTTCGTCCCCCCCCCCCCGGGTTCGCCGCGTTTCGTTGATTGTCATTGTCGTTGCGGCTGAACACCCGGCTTCTGGCCGGTTTTCTCGGAAAATCTTGCTCGTTCGGAGCACTCGACGGGCTACGTACGTGGCCCCCGCTTTCAGTAATTAGCGCGATTATGATCGCTCGACTCGCGGAAAGTCGGCCCGAATCGAAACTACGGCGACCGTCGCGAAGGCGTCCCACGACGTGTACAGGATGTCCTATAATTATGGTAACACTCGGCAAGGGATGATTCCTCGGGTCATTTGAAGCAACTTTTTCCTTTACAAAAATTGTCTACGAGGCGTCGTTTACGAGTTATTAACGAAAAACGGTGACCAATTAGAGGCTAGCTGAGCTGGCGCGAGGCGGCCGAGCCAACGAGCGCGCGAAGCCCAGCTCCGCCCATCGACTCGGCCCGCCTCGCGCCAGCCGAGCTCGACCTCATTGGCCACCGTTTTTCGTTAATAACTCGTAAACGGAGCCGCGGATTGAATTTTCGCCGAGGAAAAAGTTGCTTCAAATGACCTCAGGAATCGCCTATTTCTCACTGTTAGCATAATTATGGGGTACCCTGTATTTCTCGCAGAACGAAAGCTGTTCTCGCGAAGGGAAAACGATCCTACCGGTGAACCCTTCACATTTGACCGTCCGTTCTCGAAATCTTAGTCGTTGAAAGCACTCGTCGACGACGTACGCGGCCTCCGCTTTCGGCAATTAGCGCGACAATGACCGATCGACGAAAAAAGAAAACACAGCGAAGGATACCGAAGGCTATTCCGCGCAGAACGAAAGCTTCCCTAGCAAAGGGGGAAAGAGTTACGCGATCGTATTTTCGTGTTCGGAGGGCAAAACGTTACGTTGCTGGTCGGCGGAACCTTGAAATATCGATCTGCTCGTCGAAGCCGACTTAATCGAGGGTCCAGCGTAGAAACGTCGTCGCCGATTATAAACCGCGAGCAGCCTGGACGTTGAAAATGCAGTTCACGATTCAGCTAGCCGTCGGCTAGGCCAACCGCTCGCAAAACTTTCGACGGTTTGCCGGCCACCCGGTTCCATTTTGGTCTGCAACCGAACTCGGTGTCACTGTTGCAAACCGTGGAACGCCAGTTTCTGCGCTTCGCGAAGCGGACTCGTCCACTCGCTGCCGCGAACACGGTTTCGAGGTTAAATTCGGCGACCCGCGAGCTTCGTGGTCTCCGAGGACACGGTTAAACCCTTAACCCCTTGCCGTACCATTTTCTTCGTAATTACGTAATGTCTCTCTAATTGACGCTCAGATTGTCCACAGAAATGGACAATTTGGGAAGAGGAGGTACGATTATTCGAGCCTTGCGACTCGTTTTTATAGTTACCGATTTTCAACAATTATAAGAACGAGCCGCGAGGCTCGAATAATCGTATCTCCTTTTCCCAAATTTTAGTGGACAATCTAAGCGTCAGTAAGGGAGACATTACTGTGCAGCGAAAATAAGCTGAATCTGCCGTATGAGACCTTTTACGCCAATAAATTGACAATAAGTGAATTATAGAACTGCGATTGCTATTACCTGCACATCATAAATCATCGATATCGAACATATAAAAATCTGAGCGTCAGTTAGGGAGACATTACTGTAATCAGAAGTTTCTCGATCGTAATCATTTCCAAGATGAGAAAAGACAATGTTTCGACGACAATAGAGATCAGAATTTTATTTGATAAAACTGCGATTGCTATTACCTGCACATCATAAATCATCGATATCAAACATATAAAAATCTGAGCGTCAGTTAGGGAGACATTACTGTAATCAGAAGTTTTTCGATCGTAATAATTTCCAAGATGAGAAAAGACAATGTTTCGACGACAATAGAGATCAGAATTTGATTTGATAAAACTGCGATTGCTATTACCTGCACATCATAAATCATCGATATCGAACGTATAAAAATCTGAGCGTCAGTTAGGGAGACATTACTGTAATCAGAAGTTTCTCGATCGTAATCATTTCTAAGATGAGAAAAGACAATGTTTCGACGACAATAGAGATCAGAATTTGATTTGATAAAACTGCGATTGCTATTACCTGCACATCATAAATCATCGACATCGAACGTATAAAAATCTGAGCGTCAGTTAGGGAGACATTACTGTAATCAGAAGTTTCTCGATCGTAATCATTTCCAAGATGAGAAAAGACAATGTTTCGACGACAATAGAGATCAGAATTTGATTTGATAAAACTGCGATTGCTATTACCTGCACATCATAAATCATCGATATCGAACATATAAAAATCTGAGCGTCAGTTAGGGAGACATCACTGTAATCAGAAGTTTCTCGATCGTAATCATTTCTAAGATGAGAAAAGACAATGTTTCGATGACAATAGAGATCAGAATTTGATTTGATAAAACTGCGATTGCTATTACCTGCACATCATAAATCATCGATATCGAACGTATAAAAATCTGAGCGTCAGTTAGGGAGACATTACTGTAATTAGAAGTTTCTCGATCGTAATAATTTCCAAGATGAGAAAAGACAATGTTTCGACGACAATAGAGATCAGAATTTGATTTGATAAAACTGCGATTGCTATTACCTGCACATCATAAATCATCGATATCAAACATATAAAAATCTGAGCGTCAGTTAGGGAGACATAGCTGTAATCAGAAGTTTCTCGATCGTAATCATTTCCAAGATGAGAAAAGACAATGTTTCGACGACAATAGAGATCAGAATTTGATTTGGACGACCTGGCTCGGAGATTACGATATCTCCCGTTACGTGAAACGAAGATAATTCAAAAGACGCTATGTTAATCGCCTATCGTTTGTTTCAGGGGTTTCGGCAAGCAAGGGTACCAGTGCCAAGGTAAGCTCGAGATCCGGCCGTTGTGCTTTTGGGAAAGCTATCCGGACGAGGTATGTCTTCAGATCGATGCTTGTGTTTCAGTCTGCAGCTTCGTGGTGCACAAGCGATGCCACGAATACGTGACGTTCACGTGTCCCGGGGCGGACAAGGGAGCTGACTCGGACGTAAGTGTCACCGTAGTATCGCGCACCCACGTCGAACTCCGCGAACTATTGTTTTGTTTTCGGTTCTATTTACTCGTTTCTCGGCGCAGTTGAGACGCGCGCGCGCGCGCGCCCTTTCCCCGGCAGGTCTTAAACGAGGATCATAAATTAATTAATTAATTATCGAGTCCGTCGTCGACGGACGTTGCGGAGACGCGCCGAAGAGAATCGCGGTGATCCTCGGCTGGGCACGAACGGGGAAGGGCAAGCCCGGTTGCTGAGAGCTATATATTTTTCCACGTTTTCTCGCACCGCGCACGATTGGCCTAAGCGTTTTCTGCGCTTCGTTTAACCACGCTTGTGACACGGAATAATTATTTCGCGCGGACGACACCGAGCCGGTTCGTCCGGCTCGTCTCGACGGAAACCGCTCGAGAAACGGCCGGAGGAACGTTCCCGACTCCCGACGACGCCCGGCGAGACGATTTTCCGCCGTCGGCCGTCCCGACGAGTCGCGAACGTTCGTCGTCGCCGAACGCGCGAACGGCGAAACATCGGTTTTTTCATTTTACTTTCGGGGATTCTGACTAAACAACGATCAATGTCCTAGCGTCTTCCTCGGCCCCTCGATGCTGATCCCCTCGTGCTTCTGTGCTTCGAAGATGACTCTCTCGTACTCTCTGTTTCTCTCTCTATATATCTCTCTCTCACTCTCTATCTCTCTCTCTCTCTCTCCCTCTGTCTCTCGACAGCTACGAACCCTTGCCGATTCGATCCCTCGACGATTATTTCACGTCGCCTCGGTTCTCGCGAAATTGTCCGTCCAGTGTTCGCACGGCGAAGCTCTAATTGAACGGGGCGCGATCGGCGAACGGCCGCGGTCGCAATTGAATCTGCCGTGTAACACGGCGCCGATAAATGTCGCGAAAACAGCCGCGCTAAAAACGCCGGCCGTCGATCGTCGAACGAACGGAATTACCTGTAACGAGGCGGTCGTGTCCCTGCGCGAAGCACATAATCGAGTTCGCGCTTCCCGACTTTGACGGGCGAGCTGTTCCGAAGCGGCTGTAATAGTTGTTCGCGGCCCGTAATATCCACGACTTGGAGTTACGGTAACGCTCGGATGGTTGTCGCGATTCGACTGTATTCGATCCTCCCATCCGTTATATTCTGCCGAAATGATGAGCGACGAGTCGAGCACCGACTCGACGATGTAAGTCGAAAGTGCGAAGAGTTACGCGGTACGAAATATACGCAGGCTCTTCGGTCAAAATCGATCCCCTTTTTTCTTTTTTAGATCGTGTTCGTGTATTTCCGTACTCTCGAGATTCATCCTTTCGATCGTATTCACCTTGTTCCGATCGAAATTAGTTCCGTGCGCGCTACGAATTTCGCCGCGGAATTCGACGAAGTTTTCTTAGTCACTCTTTTGGAAATGAACTTCGCTCTGTCGCAGTTGAGATTCGCTTGTTTGTGATTGTCTGTGAGAAAAATCGCGTCGAATTTAAAATATAAATTGTTAAAAATGATTATTGAAGATAATCGAAGGTTAATCACCTATAACAAAATTTGTATCATTTCAGAGACAAGTATATATACGTTTATATATTAACTCTAAACATTGTAAAAAGGTAATTTTTTTGATTTGCAAAAGAGTGATTGACACCGGCGGAAGGGTTAATTTTGATTGAAAAGCCTGCACTTCTCGTTCAAAAACACTGCTCTCTGTTGCTCATCGGAGGTTTGCCCATAAACTCGGGAACTCTCCTAAGACCAGCGAAATTTATCATCAGCTGTATATAATAAATAATAACACTAATAATAATAATAATAATAATAACAATAAATGTTTATAGCGAAGCCCCGAATCCGCGACAATTGTCCGAGCAGCATCTTCTTCGGTGAAATCGTTCGAGTCGGATCGAACCTCCCGTCCAAAAATAATCCCCCGCTCCCCCTGGATCCCGATCCGGACCCGTCCGATCGACCATGCCCATCCAAAAAGCCACGAACCCCCGAGAGTCTGCGTGTGTGTGCACGGTGTAATGGTGTAATAACGCAGGACACGCGGACGAAGCACCAATTCAAGCAACATACCTACAACAGCCCCACGTTCTGTGACCACTGCGGTAGTCTTCTCTATGGTGTCATCCACCAGGGCATGAGGTGCCAAGGTATCATAATTAAGAACCAAAGAAAACCGAGACTATAATAATCAATGAAAGAAAACGAGAACACGCAACCAGTCACACGCACACAGACACACACGAAAGGAAATGAATCCAATTTGTGGAACACGGAACACTGTCGCACGTATAACGATCAATCGTGTACATTTTGTTTCTTTGGCCCACCGTTTGTACATGGTGTTGCTTTGTTCTTCGTCTTGTACCTTCTAAAAAAAAAGCTCTCTTCGTACTCTTCTAATCGTGTTCTTGTATACTTCTTCTTTGCTGTTTACTACTACTACTATTACTATTACTACTACTACTGCTACTGTTACTACTATTACTACTGCTATTACTAATACTAATACTACTATTACTGCTACTACTAATACTACTATTACTGCTACTATTACTGCTAGTATTACTAATACTACTACTACTATTACAAGTACTACTACTACTACAACTACTACAAGTACTACTACTACTAGTACTACTACTACTACCACTACTGCTACTACTACTACTACTGGTAGTATTACTACTACTGTCAGTATTAATACTACTGCTAGTATTACTACTACTGTCAGTATTAATACTATTGCTAGTATTGCTACTACTGTCAGTATTAATACTACTGCTAGTAAAACTACTACTGTCAGTATTATTACTACTGCTAGTATTACTATTACTGTCAGTATTAATACTACTGCTAGTATTACTACTATTGTCAGTATTAATACTACTGCTAGTATTACTACTATTGTCAGTATTAATACTACTGCTAGTACTACTACTATTACTAGCATTATTACTATTGTTAGTATTATTACTACTGCTAGTATTACTACTACTGTCAGTATTACTACTACTGTCAGGATTAATACTACTGCTAGTATTACTACTATTGTCAGTATTAATACTACTGCTAGTATTACTACTATTGTCAGTATTAATACTACTGCTAGTACTACTAACTATTGTTAGTATTATTACTACTGTTAGTATTACTACTAGTATTAGTATTATTACTGTTACTATTACTACTACTACTACTATTACTACTACTACTATTACTACTACTACTGCTACTGCTACTGGTACTGCTACTGGTACTGCTACTGCTACTGCTACTACTACTATTACTACTACTGCTACTACTACTATTATTACTACTACTACTATTACTGCTACTGCTACCACTACTACTATTACTACTTCTTCTACCGCTGTACTTCTTCTACCACATCTACTCGTTCTTCTTCTTCCCGCTCCTCCTCTCTCTCTGTCTGTGTAAATAGATTTCTTGGCTTGGCTCCGCGGGAGCGCGCTCTCGAAAATGCTTGTACATTCTCTCCGGCGCGTTTTCGACGGCGCGCGGTCCTCGACGAGCGAAGAACATGGTTTCTTTTCTCTCGCCGATCGTCGAGGGACCGATCGAAAGGACCCCGCGACGCTTCTCCGTGTTCTTCCTTCGCTGTTCGTCAACACCTCGCGTCGTCTCGTCACCGGGGCACACTCGCCACGCCCCCCTTTCCGATCGGAAACCGATCGCTGCTCGCACGTCGCTCTTGTCGCTCTGTTCGTAATTACCGCGAATATTGTAATCTGTGTGTGCGCGCGTACGCCGACGAAGGAACAAAGGCGGAGGGCCGCGGGAGGGAAACCGAATCGTGAAAACACAGCTGCCAGCTTTGGACCGGCGGCGACGCGTTCCTCAAGGTTTCATTTTCCGCGCCCCGTTCGTTCTCTCTCTCTCTCTCTCTCTCTCTCTCTCGCCGTTTTCCCTTTCGCGGTCTCGCGCAGGCACGGGCTCCAGATTGGCCCCAGGGGCGCCGGTCGGCGGCTTTCTCTTTCCCTCGATATGCATAAACGATGCCGGGGCAGGAAACAAAAGTTCATCCGCTCCGGGCCACTGTCCTCGCTCCGAAAACTGTCGACGAGCCCCCGCCCATTCGGCGCAATCACCGCCGTGAAACGACGACGGAGTGGGGAAAGAAACGGCTACGCGGGAATTGCTCCGAGTGGGCGTGGCCTAGTGGCCCGCGCGGCAGTCTAGGCCCATGCTTGCTCCGGACCGTCTCTGTTCCCGTCGCTCTTTCTGTCTGTTCGATGGAAACGATCGATTTGAGAATATCCATCGATATCGATCGAATGAAAAAAAGATCACGCACACAATTGTTCCTGGTTTCTCATGCGTGCGCGCGCGAGACGTTTCCCCTCGCACTCGTTGTTCGGACTTGTTTGTGTTCCGCGGCTGCCCGTGCACAGACGCACTTTTTCGTTGGTGTATACACGCGCGCGCGTGTTTGTGTGTGCGTATGCGTGTGTGTACGTGTGTGTGTCGGTGTTGCCGCACGCGCGCGACCCGCGTTCTCCGGCTTGGCGAAGCTTGAGGAGTCACTCTCGTCGATCCGATCGCGGTCTAGATCGCGATCATCGAGTCTCTAGAATCCGGGCACGTCTCGCGATCGATTGCATTTCGAATGGAGAGCGGGCATGGACCATGTTTTCGCTCCTGGGACCGTTCAGTGGCCCCTGAAGAGCACAGCCGCGTCCGTCGTGGCGACTTCAGGGCGGCTCTGCGGGGTTTGCGGGTTTGTGGTCCTCGAACTTTGTCGACTCACGGATCCTTCGTAATCGTGAATTCATTGTCAGTCCGTTGCATCCTCAGAAATTTCTTTTTTATCGTTATATCCTTTTCTTTTAATCGACTGTCTGCGGTTAAACGTTTCAACTCCGTTGCGTTCTTTGGATCCGTTCGATCCTTTTTTACGAGTCAGAGAATTTCACGAGTGATTTACGAAACTCGAATCTTGCGCGTTCATCTTAGATCTAAATTTGATTTTTTCGCTACATGAAAATCCGAGAGTGTAAGCGTAGACATACCAGAGACGTTCGCTCTCTTGAAGTATCGTGCTCGCAATATAACAAGACTAACAGGACTGCTGATAATCGTGGCAATTTCGTCAATTGCGAATCTCTTGCTTTGTATGATCTGTATCGTTCGTCAATATCCCGTGCCGAAATTCTATATAAACGGAGCAACGATTTCCGAGGTTATATCATTTTATGTTTTATTTGCAGCGTTCGTTACTACTTCACGAATAAATACGTTCCAGCGTGTTGGCAGCTGACCCGGGAAAGTTGTCCGAGTGCAAATGCTTGGAAGGAACAGAAGTTCACCAAAAATCGATTCTCTTCTGATATAACGATCGTAACCCTTTCCGCTCTGGTAACACCGAGGCGTCGCTAAAAATTGTACATCAGGCACCAAAATCATCCTTGCAGAGTTCGTCTACATTTAAGAGACTGTTGCACGAGTCGCAGGATTCGATTTCGAATGGAAATATTTAATAAATTCGATCTAATAAAATGGAAATGCACCGTAGAAAACAGAAAAAGCTGTTTCGGATTTCGAGTTTAAATGACTTCGAGTGCAAAGGGTTGATATGTTGAGAGTAACGCAATATAGTGATCGTCGATTCTTCCAACGTTTTCGCTGTTTCCTGTTTTACCCGTCGATATTTATCACGGATCCATAAAAAACCGCGGTTTAATGATCATCGCGCAATTCTTCCTACTAACAGACTCATCTCATTGGACTAACCGTTGTACACGGTATCTCAAAATTACTGTACAAGCGAGAAATGAGAGATTCCTGAGATCATTTGAAGCAACTTTTTCCTTTGCGAAAATGCGATCCGCGGCTTCGTTTACGAGTTATTAACGAAAAACGGGGGCCAATGAGTGGCGAGCTCGGCTGGCGCGAGGCGGGCCGAGTGAACCGGGCGGAACCGGGCGGAGCTGGGCTTCGCGCGCTCGTTGGCTCGACCGCCTCGCGCCAGCCGATCTCGCCTCTCATTGGCCGCCGTTTTTCCTCGATAACTCGTAAACGACGCCTCGGAGAACATTTTCGTAAAGGAGAAAGTTGCTTCGAACGACCTCAGGAATCTGTACAATAATTTCGGGAAACCCTGTAATCTGTCCGCGTATTTCGTACGGAAGAACTTCGCCGTTCCGTGGCTCCTTTTTTCCGCGAAAAGTCGGCGTTGCCTCGAGGCATCCTCGTAGCCCTGTTCGAGGACCACGGTTCTGTCTCGCCGTAGATCTCGCTCGCGAGATTCTCGAAGTATCCTCGATTCGGTAGCCCGTACCGCAGCCAGTCCCAGAGGGAAATCCGTGGCCATGCCCGGCGTCGGATCGCGACGGTACCGAAGGGTTAGCCGGGCGAAAGCACGCATCGATCAGCTTGCCGGGATAGAAAGGGAGAGCTTGGACGACCGGAACGATCCTCCGATGATCTCGGACACTGTAAATAGTCGTTGTTCCACGTTCTCTGTACAGTTGTGTTTCTTGCGCTCTGTGTCCCTTCGCTTCTACCAGCCTGTCGGCGACACTTTCTCCACCCCGACCCCACACCCCCCTCCGCACTGTGTTTACCGTCTCTCTACCGTTTTCTTTTATCTTTTTTCTTTGCCTCGCATCGCGCGTCGCGACGAAACGCGTCCGTCGTCCCCCCTCTCCCCCCCCTGTACGTCGACCGAGCGAAAAGGTTTTACCCGCGAACGACGACGAATGAGACGAGCCGGGAATTCTCGCGGGGCATTCTTCTCCACGATCGAGAGGATCCTCCTCTGTGTGCCGCGGACCGGAGAGAAAGAGGGAGCAAACAACAAACCGGCGGAAACGACCGCCGGAAAAAATGTCGCGCCGCGGAAACGAGCTTAATGCTCGGACGGAACACGAAGTTTCCGTTTTCTCTATCTGTCTATCTATCTTTCTTTGCCTCTCTCTCTCTCTCTCTCTCTCTCTCTCTCTCACTCTTTCTCTCTGCGTCTGTCTGTCTTTCTCTCTCTCTCTCTCTCTGACTGTGTCCTCTGTGCTCTTTCTGGACTGTCGCGCGAAGAGAAGCAACGAGTCGAGACGCCCCGAGGGTATCTTTATCGACGCTCGAGAAAGCGAAATCGTCCCCTGGTCTTCGCAAGGCATCCACGATGCCGATTACGTCGCCTCCCACGGTCCCCCGTGGATTTTCCCGTGGATATTTCATCGTTGATTTCCAACCGTGGACTTTCATCGTCGCTTTTATCCATCATGGATTTCATTCCGACGAGCTTAGGCACCCAGTCGCGTGTGGACAGTGGCCTCTCGGTGGTGTCCGGTGCTTTTCCGCACCGGAAGGAGAGGACTCTCGCTCTCGTCCCCCCACCCTGTTTCACACTGTCTCTCCGTCTATTTTCGCTCACCCTCACTCTCTCTTTCTCTGTCTGTCTGTCTGTGTCACACTCTCTCTCTCTCTCTCTCTCTCCTCTCTCTGTCTCTGTCTTTTACTCTCGCTCATACCCAGGATCGGACCAGAATGAAGGATCGGGTGTCCCTGGACCCCTGTTTTGTGTTCCCAGATGAGCACCGCACACAAATGGGAGGTTTTCACGTACCTGACGCCGACCTTCTGCGACCACTGCGGCTCGATGCTTCACGGTATCGCGCATCAGGGACTTAAATGTTCAGGTAGCTAACACATATTGACCAAAAAAAAAAAGAAAAGAACAGTCGGCGAGAAAAGAAACGCGGCGTTACAGCCGATAACGATACAAAGCTCGCAACGATTCCGCGTCGCGCATCGCGTCGCGTCCTCTTCGAGTCCTCGTCGCGTCCTCCTCGACGTCCTCGTCGAGTCCTCAAGTCCGAGGCTGTCTCCGGCCTCCGAACGTCTCGGCAACGCCTGCTCCGCGAACCAACGCGACTATTCAGTCTCCATCCCGAGGTAGTCCAGCATCTCTCGAGCCAGCAAGTATAACACCATATACTTGGCGAATACCATCGAATTCTCGTCGCACCCGTTCCAACGGTGTTTCTCGGACCCTTGCCCCGTAATCTTTCGCCCTTGCCCCTTGAGAACCATGAAACGGTTCGTTACGCCCGACCGTGTATGCAGTAAGTAGAACACCGTGAAATCTCCGCATCGGTTCGGGGAAAAGGGTTAGACGCGGTCGGCTTCCGGCGCGTCCCTCTAGCCGCGTGTACCGCGTGTGCTGACCAGAGCTGTTGATCTACAAGATACCCAAAGAGAGTCCTGAACAAACACGAAATCACCCGGATCGCCGTCCGGTCACCCGAAACCGCCGAGGCCGTGCAGAGCCACGGCCGAATCCCAAATTCCAAACAAATCGGACACGCTGACCGCACGCCGCTTCCGGGGCCGCGGTTTCGCCCGTCGTTTTCTGCAATTAATTTACGACGATACGACGACACGATCGATTCTCCCCGATCGTCGATCGGCTTCCAGATGAAAATGGACAATTTGGGGGGGAAGGGTGGGGGCATGATTTTTCGAGAATCGCGGCTCGTTTTTAGGGTGATAGATAAGCGGCGATCTTCCGTTCCCGAATTGTCCGTTTCTCGTTTACAAACCGCGAGGGACGATTGGAAAGAATAATACCGTAGTTGGATTTTTATTAGCACGGCTCTGGCGATTGCTGTCGTATAAAGCCAGACACGGTGTCACATTTTTATTTGCAGCGATATTCGCGTCGCGTGCGCCAAACGCGTGCCGAGCATTAAATATGATTGATGCGCGTGCCTTTGTAAGAACGATAACGCTAGAATTCACTCTGTGAAATTTTTATCACGTTGAACGCTCGAATTGAGGAATATCATTGGATCGATTCCAGTGGGGAAAGTCTTCATAGTACCAACAATTTTCAAAGGAAACATGTGAAACCGATCGCTTTGATCGCTACAGTGCATTGTTTGGTATAATATATAATTGATATTAAAATTATAATACATGATAATATTAAATTAATATACATTATAATGTAATTACACACAATATTATATATACTATAATATAATTATATAATATTATACATACTATAATATAATTACATAATACATGATATAATATATTATATAATCTTTATTACAGTGTAATTATATAACATATAATATGTAATATAGTGTAATTATATATTATATAATTTTTATTACAGTGTAATTATATAATATATAATATATAATATAGTGTAATTATATGTATTTTATATAATATATATTATAGTGTAATTATATGTATGTATATTATACAGGGTTTGCCACAATTATTTTAACAGCCGAAAATGAGGGGTAGCTGAGGTCATTTGAAGTCACTTTTTCCTTTGCGAAAATGCGATCTGCGGCTTTGTTTGTGAGTTATCAAAGGAAAACACTGACCAATGAGAGGTGACGGCGCAAAGTTCGAGAGCCCGTATAACCTTGATATAACCTTGATAAGTTAAGGTTATGCGAAGGTCATGTCAAGGACATGTCAAGGTTATGTCAAGGTTATGTCAAGGTCAACATATGAAGTTTTTAAGATATGTCAAGGTTATGATATTTTATGATATTTATGATATTTTAATGTAAATAATTCCGTGTCCGAGCACAGTTCAACGAATGATTCGCAAAGCTAATTTAATAAATAATAATCGTGTTAAAGGACGTAAGGGATATATGTTTGTTAGAGAAATACGAAGAATATTATCAATAACCTTGACATGTCTTAAAAATTTCATATGTTGACCTTGACATAACCTTGACATGACCTTGGCATGACCCTGACACGACCCTGACACGACCTTCACATAACCTTAACTTATCAAGGTTATATCAAGGTTATGCGGACTCTCGAACTTTGCGCCGTCACCTCTCATTGGTCAGTGTTCAGATCGCATTTTCGCAAAGGAAAAAGTGACTTCAAATGACCTCGGCTACCCCTCATTTTCGGCTGTTAGAATAATTGTGGAACACCCTGTATAATATATAATATAGCGTAATTATATGCATATTATATAATATGTATTATAGTGTAATTATATAATATTATATTATATATATTATAGTGTTATTATTATATAATATATATAATATATAATAATAACATTAATATATAATATATTATATAATATTATATTATATATATTATAGTGTAATTATATAATATTATATTATATATATTATAGTGTGTAATTATACAATATTATATAATAATATTAAAATGAATATAATAATCAATTGCTGCACCAAAGCGTGTCGGTTCCCGATCGTTCGAAATCGTCTCGTAATTTAGTTGCAAAACGACGTTACTTGCAGATACATCTGATAAGGGTGGAACGTATCGGTTTCGCACGGATCGATTTGAAAATATATCAGTTCGAACGACGGAAACGTAAAAGTCTCGGACCGGCCGTCCGGCCGGCCGGTTGGGTGGCTGACGGTTTACCCGGCGTTAACCGGTAGCCTCCCCCTCCCCCCCGCGACCATAATCTCGCGTCACGAACATATGTCACGTATCGTCGCGTGCTCACGTCACTTGGTTTCTATCCTTTTCGCTCCTCGCTTCTACTCACCGTCGCCTCTCTCTTCATCGTATTCTATGGCACGTTTTCTTTCCGAGCTCGCCGCCTTGTACATAAGAAAGTATAGTATATGATATTGTATATTATACCTATCTGCTGTTGTACATACGAGAATACGATACGTACCCCGCGAGTCTACGTTCTTCTTTTACTTGGATATATCTCTCTATATGGTCATCCTATATATATAGTATTATATACATATTATATATTGTATATATATATCTATATACATATATCGTACACAATTGTTCTCTATCGTGCATGCCACTCGTAGTTGTACACACGTCTATGTGTATCCCTGTATGTGTAATAACGTAGTTCCCCAACCAACGACGAGTACACGCGAGCGCAGTGTACTCGACCCGCTCGACGGTCGCGCGAGATTCCGGTTCCGCGACTGTCGGGTTCGCCGACATTTTTTTCTACGCCGTTTTTTCGAAAAAAAAAACCCGAGATGTCACGAAGCACATCTCGTCGCAGAGATCTCTGTCGTTCCACGAAGCCTTTTTTTGTCTTGACAATTTTATACGGCTGCGTGTACGGTAAATTCTCCCTAATTAGCGCGCACAGATTGCGCACGAAAATGTACGATTTCAGAAGAATAGGTAAACTACCCGAAGCCTCTAGGCCTGTTTTTATAGTTACCGATTGTTAACAATTATAGAAACGAGGGTCAAGGCTCGAATAATGAAGGCTCCTCTTCTCCGAAATCGTTCATTTTTGTGTACAATCTAAGGGTCAATTAGGGAGAATTTACTGCACCTTGAAGATCTCTTGCCGCGGAGATCTCCGACGTATCAGCTCGTCGAACTTTTTTCAGCAATTTCAGCTGAAAAATTATCGCCTACCGGTGCAGCGATCTCTGTCGTACCTGCTTCTTGATTTTTTTTAAGCTGTTTTACCAATTGCAATGTATTTTGAGGATCTCCTGCTGCAGAGTTCTCTGTCGCAACCGCGCCACGAAGTTTTTGACGATTTTTCTCGACGGCAGATACCTCGAGGTTGTTTTGATACGGAGATCTCTGTCGTACCTGGTTCTCGAATTTTTTTCAGCAATTTTAGCCTGAAAATTATAGCTCGAGGATCTCCGGATGCAGAGATCTCTGTCGTACCCGGTTCTCGAATTTTGTTTTCAGCAATTTTAACTCGAAAATTATAGCTCGAGGATCTTCGGATCCAGAGATCTCTGTTGTACCCGGTTCTCGAATTTTTTCAGCAATTTTAACTCGAAAATTATAGCTCGAGGATCTCCTGATTCAGAGATCTCTGTTCTACCCGGTCCCCGAATTTTTTCAGCAATTTTAGCTCGAAAATTATAGCTCGAGGATATATGGATGCAGAGATCTCTGTCGTACGCGGTCCCCGAATTTTTTTCAGCAATTTTAGCTCGAAAATTATAGCTCGAGGATATATGGATGCAGAGATCTCTGTCGTACGCGGTCCCCGAATTTTTTTCAGCAATTTTAGCTCGAAAATTATAGCTCGAGGATATATGGATGCAGAGATCTCTGTCGTACGCGGTCCCCGAATTTTTTTTAGCAATTTTAGCTCGAAAATTGTAGCTCCAGGATTTCCGGATGCAGAGATCTCTGTCGAACCCAGTCCCTGAATTTTGTTTTCAGCAATTTTAGCTCGAAAATTGTAGTTCCAGGATTTCCGGATGCAGAGATCTCTGTCGAACCCAGTCCCTGAATTTTGTTTTCAGCAATTTTAGCTCGAAAATTACAGCTCGAGGATCCTCGGTTGCAGAGATCTCTGTTCTACCCGGTCCCCGAATTTTTTCAGCATTTTTAGCTCGAAAATTACAGCTCGAGGATATATGGATGCAGAGATCTCTGTTCTACCCGGTCCCCGAATTTTGTTTTCAGCAATTTTAGCTCGAAAATTATAGCTCGAGGATCTATGGATGCAGAGATCTCTATTGTACCCGGTTCTCGAATTTTGTTTTCAGCAATTTCAGCTCGAAAATTACAGCTCGAGGATCTATGGATGCAGAGATCTCTGTCGTACGCGGTCCCCGAATTTTTTTTAGCAATTTTAGCTCGAAAATTATAGCTCGAGGATCTCCGGATGCAGAGATCTACGTCGCAACCGTTGCTAAAAATTTTCCAGCAACTCGAGCCGACGATCGGGTCGCAAAAGCTGCGCACGCCACGTTACTCGATCCGCACCCGCTGTCGTAGATATATTCGGACTTGCATCGTAAATCCGCGCCACGAACACCCTTCGCAGTTCACGCGGGTGCCCGCCATTTTCGTTTCTCGGTCCCGATGCGCCCCCGCGAGTCCTGTCGGCGAAGTCGAAGTCGCGATCAACCCTTCGCTGACGCGAATTTCTCGGAAGAGAAGAACATTTAGCTAACACAAGCTAAGATCATTAAGATCATTTTCCGCGAGAATGCTGGATTTTCTCTCGTAGGCCTGACACGCTAAGATTGTTCCTTAAAAATCGCGCAACTTCGAATCGGCGTGATTTAGGGATTCAAGATCGGGAAGTTGAAATTAGGCTCGCGGATTTTCGGAGTAAATTAACGCAGAAGATCATTTCTTTTCTCAACAAATTTCGATAAGTGACAAATTATAATTGGATTATTTCTGTTGCCTTTTTTCTTTCGATGTTTCGTGTTTCGTCTGTTCGTTGTCATCGTAAACGCATAAAATCGACAGTATGATTACAGTTCACACAGATTTCTTCTTCAATTGCTATTTTGCTCGATTAATTTGCAACGCGATTTTCTTTGGAAGAGCGAGCGAATGTACACGTATAATTCTCCCTAATTGACCAACCAAAAATAATTATTATATACATATATTTTTCTTATATATAATTGTATTATATTATAATTTTACATTATTATAATAAATGTATAATAAATGTACATTATTATAGTACATATATTATTGTTACATATAATATTAAAACTAATTGTGCACAAAAATGGACAATTTGGGAAGGGAAGGTACGATTATAAATAACTTTACGGCTCGTTTTTGTAGTTGACAATCGGTAACAAAAGAAGAAACGAGCCGCGAGGCTCGAATAATCGTATCTCCTCTTCCCAAATTGTCCATTTTTGTGCACAATTACTTTTAATATTATATATAATAACAATGTATCTATAACAATGCACAATTATAATATTAATATATATAATATAATACATAATATATATATATATATATTATTATATAATTATTATATAATTATATTATATAATTCTTCTTCTCTAATTGCCCATTTTTGTGCACAACATGAGCGTCAATTGGGGAGAATTTATGGAAAAATGTACTATCGATTTTTGTACAGACTATGCCAGACCTCTTAGGCCTGTTAGGCCAGCGTATCCGCGATTAGGCCATCGTTGGAATTATTTCCCGATCTGGCCATTGAGTCGCGACAGTACTCGCGGGTGCATTGGGACCCAGCGTCGTTTCGCATACGCGCGGGTAAACGAACGTTCCGGTTCGCGGATCGATCGCAGCTCGTCTCGAATCTTTTCTTGGCTCGTTCGACCGAGCATGTACCGGAGGGTGTCATCGACCGACCCGCCGGCCAAAGCTTGTTTCGCGGGCCGAGCGTCGCCGCGGACGGTCGATAATTCCTAGCCGTGGTTTCGCCAATTTTTCCGCTTGTTCGCGCCCGAAACCACGCACATTTACCGTTTCGCGAAGGTTCACGGTCGTCGTATCTCCGCGCGTATGCGTTCACCGACTGCGGCCGCCCTTCGCCTCGATGCATCCCTCCGCGCCAGAGATCGCCGACAACGAAAACGCTATGCTTTTTAACGATAGCGCAGGGTCTCTCGTGACCCAAGCGAGATAGTAAATTCTTCCTGATAAAATGAGCCCCAAGGTTGTGCCAAGGTTATGTCAATAATTATTATTATTATTTGTATATAATATATTTATATGATATATATATTAATTATATTTATTATATATATACAAATATAATTATATATAACTATATAATATAATATAATAGTTATATAAAATTTAGTAATAATTATATAATTATATGTAACTATATAATATAATATAATAATAATAATATATTAATAATAATATAATTATATATAACTATATAGTATAATATAATAGTTATATATAATTTAATAATAATAATATATAATAATTATATATAATTATATTTATATAATATAGTAATAATAATAATTATTATTATCCATAATCATAACCTTCTCTTCCCAAATACAGTAATGTCTCCCTTACTGACGCTCAGATTGTCCATTTTTGTGGTCAATCTGGGCGTCAATTAGAGAGACATTACCGTAGTCTATTTTTGTGCACAATCTGAGCGTCCCACCGGGGACAATTTACTCCCCCGTTTTATCGCGTATTTTCAGCTCGTTGCACTGGACGTTTTCGCGCAACGTCCAGTCGATCGCTATAAATTCGCAACGACGATCAATCGTGTTCAGCCGCGATGATCGCGAAGAGATCGCGCGAACGGCGGCCGCGGTCCCGGCGACATAGACGCGCCAAAAAAAAAAGCATCGCACACCCACCCCCGCGCGCTGTTCTGCATCCATCCCGCTGCTCGAAACGTTCGAATGTTGCGAAAGTGCAGTAAAAGAAAGTTGAACGAAAAACACAACGCGGCAAACGAACGAGAGGTTGCCGGTCGCCTGGCTGCGTGACGCCAGCGGGAGCGTCGAACGACTCCGATAACTGATCGTTGATCTGATGACGCAGCATGCGACATGAACGTACACAAGAGGTGCGAGGAGAGCGTGCCGAACCTGTGCGGATGCGACCACACCGAAAGACGCGGTCGTATCAACTTGAACATCAACTGTTCCGGGAACAAGCTCACCGTGGAGGGTAAGTCTCGTCACCTAAGTCGCTTCCCCTCCCCCCCTCGTCATTGGGGATCCGCCGCCAGCCTAATTTTTCGGAAGGGGATGCCGCGTCGATCTGTCCGACCAGTTAGTCCCGTTCTATTTAAGGCTGATCTTCGATTCGAATGGTACATCCGAGGTCGATGCAGCAGACTCGGAAGACGCACGTCACGTATCAGAGGGATATACTTGGGTGTCCCAAGATTATTGTGCGAGCGAGAAATAAGGGGTTCCTCAGGTCATTTGGAGTAACTTTTTCCTTTGCGAAAATGCAATCCGCGGCACCGTTTACGAGTTATTAACGAAAAACAGGGGCCAATGAGCGGTGAGCTCGACTGACGCGAGGCGGGCCGAGTGAACTGGGCGGAGCTGACCTAAGCGCGCTCGTTGGCTCGGCCGCCTCGCGCCTCCTGAGCTCGCCTCTCATTGGTCACTGTTTTTCGTTAATAACTCGTTAACGACGCCTCGGAGAACATTTTCGTAAAGGAAAAAGTTGCTTCGAATGATCCCAGGAACCTCTCATTTCCCGCTTGTGCAATATTTTCGGGACATTCTGTACATATATATAAATATGTACAGTATAAATATATATGAACAAATAATATCATTGGGAACGACTTGTAGTTTTCAATCGTGAATTAAGGACTGTGAATAAAGACTCGAAAATTATAAAATCATCGCCGTTAAATAATCGCGTTAAAAGAATAAACGTGTTCCGTTTGAAGGCGTGTTTGACTCAGTCTTGCGGGTCGCTGTACTTGATCGGAGTGCCGTAGCGAATCCGTGTTGATTTACACGATAAGCCATGCGGATTGTCTTAGATTGAACTGTTTAGACGCGAAACGCAAGTCAGTCAGAGCGGCAGAGAATTCTATCGATGTTGTACGATCTGCTGCAACTACGCGTATAGAGCGTGATCAATGAAAACGAATCGCTAAATGGAAACGATTGGCGATAGCCTGGCTATCGGTTGTGAAATAAATCTGGATCGGAAAAGCTGCCGATTGTTAAATCATTAATAGCCGGTTTACATTCACCGAATCGTCCGGATAGACAAACTATAATCCAGGGGTGGCCAAAATAACGGCTGGTCGACGGCGAAACTATTTCTAGTCGCCCGGCTATCTCGTGTTGTCGATTTAAAATTAAAAATTTATTTTAAAGCTTATTTTAAATTTAAACACATTTTTGGCTTCAAATTGTTACTTTTCTCGCGATCACTTGACACTCAGCCAACCGAATGGGGAGATCTCCCCGTTTTAAATTCGGTCGGTTGATGGCCGAATATGGATGATCGATGAAAAATTAAGAATGATCGCTTAAGTTTATTCTGATTTGCAAGAGGCACGACTGCTGAAGAGATAATTAGTGGCATATATTATAAGATCGCTTCGTAATTTTTGCTCGATTGAATGAAACATTTTAATATTATATGAACGATTTTTGAGGTTTCTAGCGCGGTCGTAGAAGTGTTAACCCTTTGCACTCGAAGCCAAATTAACGGAAAATTTAATATAGTATTTCCGACCCACTTGTGTATTCCCATTTTATATAACCTAATGCATTTTATGCAATATGAAATTGAACTTTGCGATTGATGCGACAGTTATCGGTTCAACAGTTCTTCGAATATGAACAAACTCGATGAATAAAATTATTTTGAAACGTGACATAACAATTTCTAATGCCGCCTTGGAACTTCCATTCGAGTGGAAAGGGTTAATGCATACGATGTTGCTCTACCGGCGTCTATAATTTTCAAAAAACAGGTCGCCGATAGCGATGAAAAGTTTGGCCACCCCTGCCACAGACTGCGGCATTGTACGCGAAATGAGTTAAAACAGATCCCGCGTATTTGTTCCCGCCAGAAATCCATAAAATCCCGATTTTACAGATCACAGTGCGTCCAAGCGTCCTCCGAGTGGGGTCTACGCCAATTTATATTTTTCCGATAATTCTATCGGTTACAATTTCGATAATTCCTTCTGCCCATAGCCGTCTCTCTCTCTCTCTCTCTCTCTTTCTCTCTCTCTCCCTCTCTTTCTCTCTCTGTCTCTCTCACTCTGTCTCTCCCTCTCTCTCGTCCCCTCGCTCTATGTTCTTCCATTTTATTTGTCCGGAGAGCTTTTCCGCCGCGATAAACCGATCGCAATCACGGTTATCCGACCGAATAGAATCCGTCGGAGCCCGGAACGCCGGGGACAATAGGGTCTCCTCTTCCGAAAAGCGAATCAAAGGGGCGGGAAGGATCGGGACGAACGGGCGGATCGGCCGCGCCGAAAAAAAAGTAAAAAAGAACGCGTAACCGTGAGGCCAGATCCGTTTGATTATTACGGTCCGCGTAATAATCCCGTCGGGTCCGCGGCAATCGTTATTAAAAATATCTCCGGAGAGATCGATTTATTGACTAGGGTCTCTCTCTCTCTCTCTTCTCCCGTCAAACGTTTTTCAAGTGGCTCGGAGAGAGAAGATTATCTCGTGGAACAGGGCCTCGAGGAAAGCGAGATCTTTATTATTAGACCGTTATTATCGGCTGGAAAAGGCGGTTCTTTCGATTCCGCAAGGTCGGAACGTTGAAACGAAACGGTATTAAAATCGATCGTTCCGCGTGTTCGGCTCGCCGTTCGTCCTCGATCCGACGCGAACCAAGGCTGGCCGTGGATCCTCCTCTCCGGAGGATCCTCTCTCGGTGATCGCTCCGCGAGGACCCGGAATGATCCGATCGCGGGATCGGGAACCGATTGCAGTGAATCAGGGCCGGAACTTGATCCCGATGGACCCGAACGGCCTGTCGGATCCCTACGTGAAGCTGAAGCTGATCCCGGATTCGGACAACGTGAAGAAAAAGACCAAGACGATCAAATCGTCGCTGAACCCGGAATGGAACGAGACGCTCGTTTTGTGAGTTCCCCCCTTTCTCTTCCGATTCCAGAACTGAATTGTTTAACGCTAAACTAACACTAACGCGGTCGAAGTGACCGCTTTCTTGTTTCTTTAATTCTGCAAAGTTCCGAGACTCTTTCGTCGAAAACGCTTGAACAAGTGATATTATTGGAGCAAGTTTTATAATAAAAACTTTACAGATTCTAAATAAATTGGGTCTTCTCACTTTTGCGAAGCAGTACATGCCAGTTAGTATTACTGCTTGGTAGGTTTTGTGTTAACCAGTTAGCTGTGGCGTCTAGTTTTCATAGCGCGCGCCAATGTGTGCCGCGAGAATCAAGCGACGACGAACACAGCAAGGGCAAGTTAAAAAGATCGCTGTTCAAATTTCGGATCGAAAAGGCGGTTTTATTTAACATAAAATCAACAATTTCATCACCTTTGTCACCAATTATTTTATCACCAATTTATTCGCTTAACATTATCGTACACTGCGTACATAATAAACGAAAAATCGCAGGGAAAATCGAACACTTGTAAAAGTTGAACATTCTAATTGCAGTTGTAAAACGTTATTCGGCAATTAAATTCTTCCTGGTAAAAGGAGCCGCGAGGTTGTGCCAAGGTTATGTCAATAAATATTATTATTATTTATATGTAATATATTTATATGATATATATATATATATATTTATATATATATATATATATATATATACAAATATAATTATACATAATTATATTTATATAATGTAGTAATAATAATTATTCATAGTCGTACCTCCTCTTCCCAAATACAGTAATGTCTCCCTTACTGACGCTCAGATTGTCCACTAAAATGGATAATTTGGGAAGAGGAGATACGATTATTCGAGCCGTGCGGTTTATTTGTATAGTTATAAATTCTCCAGAATTATAAAAACGTGCCGCAAGGTTCGAATAATCGTATTTTCCCAAATTGTCCATTTTAGTGGACAATCTGAGCGTCAGTAAGGAAGACATTACTATACTCGTCAAACACAGCTGGTTATAATAATATATATAATAATATATATATATATATATAATATACTGTATGGTATATAATAATATATTGGTTAATAACAATATACTGACTGGTGGTTCACACGTTTCAGCGACATGAAGCCGGAGGACAAGGACCGGCGGCTGCTGATCGAGGTCTGGGATTGGGACCGAACGTCCAGGAACGACTTCATGGGCTCCCTTTCGTTCGGCATCTCGGAGCTGATGAAGGCTCCGGCGAGCGGATGGTTCAAGCTGCTCACCCAGGAGGAGGGCGACTTCTACAACGTGCCGGTCCCGGAGGAAGGCGTCGATCTCGCCGAGCTCAAAGTCAAGATGCGAGTAAGCCCACCTCCGTTCTAATCGGCGATCGGGCCAGCCTTCATTTTGGAGCCTCAACTGTGTTTTTCCTCCTAGAAGACATCGGTCACGAAGAAAGCCCAGAGCACCCAGGACAAAGAGGTGCCGCACAACATGGGCAAGAGCGACTTGATCAGGGCGAGCGACTTCAACTTCCTCATGGTGCTCGGCAAGGGCAGCTTCGGCAAAGTCAGTCGCTTCTCGATGGCTATGTATTTCGTTCGCGCGCGCGCGCGCGAGCACCAGCCTCTTCGGTGTCTAAATGGGATCGAATTCAATACGTTCTCCAGCGTTCTCCCGCTTCTTTCACTGGATTCCTCGATTGAGGATCGAGTGCTCTCAGACACCGGAGCACTGGAAACACAATCTTGGACAAATACATATATCTCGGACAGCTTTTCTAACGTGATTGCTTCGAGAACACTGAGCCTGCCGGGATGTGCGACATGCGTCGCTTTATAAAAGTTACTAGAACGAATCCGTTTAGATATCTTGCTGTTTTTTGTATAACGCGCGATTGGAACATTCTTTATCATTTTAATAATTTCGAGAGAAACGTTGTAGATTCGGTAATTTTAATCGACGTGGTAAGTTCAGTGTTCGAGGCGGAGCAACAGAGTTGATAAACGAAACCTTTCTTCGATGTAATAGAAAAATACCGAGAATATTATCACAAATTCTCTCTAATTGTCCCGCAGCATGTACTGTAAATTTTCCACAATTTTCCTTCAGCTTGTAAATGGACAATTCGGAAAGAGAGGCACGATTATTAGAGCCTCGGCGCTCATTTTTACAGTTTACAATTGTAAAAACCAGATGCAAGGCTCGAATAATCGTATCTCCACTTTCTATACTGTCTACGTTTGTTTGCAAGCGGAAGAAAAATTCAGGAGAATTTACTGTAAACGGTAATGAACAATTTGGACAATTATGGACAATTATTCGAGAGGCTCGTTTTTATAGTCGCCAATTATCAACAACTATAAAAACGAGCCGAGGCGCTCAAATAATCCTCTCCGATCGAAGAGAATTTACTGCACCCCGTTTGGTCCTTCAAGGTCGTTCTCGCGGTTTCAGGTGTTGCTGGCGGAGCGAAAGGGTACCGACGAGCTGTACGCAATCAAGATCTTGAAGAAGGACATCATCATCCAGGACGAAGACGTGGAGTGCGCGATGGTCGAGAAACGGGTACTGGCGTTGTCCAGCAAGCCGCCATTCCTGGTGCAGCTGCACTCCTGCTTCCAGACCATGGACCGACTGTATTTCGTGATGGAGTACGTGAACGGGGGAGATCTGATGTACCAGATACAGCAGTGCGGCAAGTTCAAGGAACCGGTGGCCGTGTAAGCGCCTAACATTCTAGCATCTCTTCGAGATATCCGATAAAACAGATTAACGTACGTTCGCGTTTGCGCAGATTCTACGCGTCCGAGATCGCGATCGGCCTGTTCTATCTTCACGGACGCGGCATCATCTACCGGGACCTGAAGCTCGACAACGTTTTGCTGGACCAGGACGGGCACATCAAGATCGCGGACTTCGGGATGTGCAAGGAGGGCATCAGCGGCGACAAAACCACCAAAACCTTCTGCGGAACGCCCGACTACATCGCCCCCGAAGTCGGTGGCTTTGTCAACCGATCTGCCAGCTTCTTGTTAATCGATATAATTCGCCTAACTAAGTCCTTCTTCCGCAGATCATCCTTTACCAGCCGTATGGAAAGTCGGTCGACTGGTGGGCGTACGGAGTGTTGCTCTACGAGATGCTGGTCGGACAGCCGCCCTTTGACGGCGAAGACGAGGACGAGCTGTTCGACGCGATCAAAGATCACAACGTCAGCTACCCGAAGAGCCTCACCAAGGAGGCCAGGGAAATTTGTAAAGCGGTAAGAGTACCGTAACTTCTCCTCGTAACCCGTTGCAAACCATAATTTCCCAACGTGGGTGCTCGGACGATCACTGGCTACGGGCGAACTTTCCAAGATCAAAAAATTATAGAAATGGAGATGCCGAAGGAGATGCTGGAGGGGATGCTAAAGGGGATGCTGTACTTAGACCCTGAAGAGAGAGGGAGGGAGAGAGAGAGCCACGAGCCAAAGAGCTTTGGGAAACTATGGTAGAAATGTAGAAATGTAGAAACTATATAGATTGCATCGTCGCCGTTCGATTCTTGAGACAACGTAATGATACCTTGTCGCTGTTCAGTTCCTCACGAAGAATCCGGTGAAGAGACTGGGCTGCGGGTTCCGAGGGGAGGAGGACGTGCGCAGCCACGCGTTCTTCCGGCACATCGACTGGGTGAGGATCGAGAACCGCGAGGTGCAGCCGCCGTTCAAGCCAAAGATTGTGAGTACCGACGAAGAGAACCGACATCACCTTACACCTTGACCGACACGCCTCTACCATCAGAAAAATCTCGTACAATTAGAGTATTGAGTTTGATTAAAACTGGAAAGTTAATTTGTACGACTTCGTCACTTTCAACACTCTTGATAAACTAAGGAAGATATAATAGATTAACGTACAAATCAGTGTTCAAATCTAAGCAAATAATTGTGTCATCCACATGCGAGCGAGTCTAGAACTATAGAACTATATAACTATAGAACTATAGATATAGTATATACTATAGAACTATATAACTATATAACTATATAACTATATAACTATAGATATAGTATATACTATAGTTATAGATATACTATATACTATAGTCATGCATATACCATATACTATAACGGCGTCGCCCGATTTCAGAAACACCGCAAGGACGTGAACAACTTCGACAAACAGTTCACATCGGAGAAGACGGACCTGACGCCCACGGACAAGCTGTTCATGATGAATCTGGACCAGACGGAGTTCATGGGCTTCTCGTTCCTGAACCCGGAGTACGTGCAGCACGTCTAAACGGATAGGAGGACCGTTCTCTCCTCGTTAGTCGCAAACCTCTCGTCGCCGCGTCTCTCCCCGCCATTACCCCGGGGTTCATCTTCCTTCTTGCTACTCAGGGCTTTCACCGTCGTCTTCTATCCCCCTCCAACTCTTTCCCTCTCATCGTTTTCCCGTTCCTTGTCCCTCGTCCCCCATCCTTCACCCCCCCCCCCCTCCCCTCTTTCCGAAGACGATTCTCTCCCCAGTCGTTCCAGGTTTTTTGGAAACGAAAAGCAGTTTCATCGGATCTCGAACGTAGAGCCCGTCGTAGGCGACGGGTGTTGCAATCAGGATCCTCGAGGTCCGAGTTCCCTATTCTTCCCCTAACAAAAGTCGATGGACTCGGCGAACTAGAACAAGATTTGAATAATCGCGACAGGAGATCTCACTCTCTCTCTATTTTTCTGTCTCTGTTCTTTCTATTTCTCTCTCTCTCTCTCTCTCTCTCTCTCTTTCTCTCACCCATTCTCTCTATCTGTTTCGCGATCTTTCTCTCTTTCTATCCCTCTCGCGATTAGAGCCGGGACGGGAACATTTCCTAACCGCTGTTCTCGATCTCCGTGCATACCTGTTATTATTATGATATCGTATACATTTACTTCGGTAGTTTCTACTGTCGCCTTCCAGAGAGTATAAATATATATAAAAATATATATATATATATAAATATATGAATATAATGTATATCGAACGAACGAACGGACGAATATATTGTTATGTACAGGACCCGGTGGGGCGAGTGGCGGAACCGGAAGTGTTTCCGCGCGGAATGAAATCCGATTTTCCATTCACGGTTTGTCCCGCGGAGAAATTCCTCGCTCGGGTTCTGCCAATCGATCCGTCGTGCCCTGTATACACGCGTGTACATTATGTGTATAGAGAACATGGTTGCACGAGACCCGCGTTGTCCTGTGTCACCGAAATTTCTATCGATATTTCGTTAACGTTGCACTACTCACGACGATCCTAAGTCGGACCTAGTACAATACAGACAAGGTGTACGCGACAGCCACACCAGAATCTCGCCGGCTCGACGCTGAAACAACCACGAACCCTTCAACCGGGGATTCCTGGATTCTGTTGGTTTCTTGTTAATTCGACGCTCGTTTTGGCTTATCTCGCTCTCCCTGAAAACAACAATGTTCCAATGCTTTGTCGTCGTGCTACTTCGATTTTTATTATTTTGTATTCGACGGTGACACGAGCATTCGTCATTTTTTTTTATCTTCTTAGTCACGGTGTACATTTCGTTTTTAATATTTCGATCGAGCACCTCCTGCCAGGGGTAGTATTTATAATTTTCACTCGGTTCAAGGGTCAACGGCTGCTCGCAGGCCGTCCTACCAAGTTGCGCCGCGTTCGATTATTCGCGGGAAGACAAGCAACGTGCAATAAAACTAATTGTATTTGTTGCCAGCGAGAGACGTCGGCTTCAAAGATTTGTTTCGTGGTCGAGATTGGTTCGCCCACCGACCACGATTATCTTCCTCCACCTCTCGTTTGCATATCTCGACGATAGGAATTGTAAATTGAAACGAAGCGTCGCCGTGCAACGCGTAAATGAACTCCGCTCTCAAAAGTTAAATCGCTCGTCTCGATCCCTTGATTTCGGTCGTCGGGGGATCGGAAATTTTCTTCGCGGAGGAGAGAAAAAAAGAAACGCGTTTCTCTCTCTCTCTCTCTCTCCCGAAGCGACGATAATATTCCGGGAGTTTCGTTTCGCTTCGTTTGCGCGACCGTTCGGGACAATCGGAATGTTTACGAAGATGCTCGTTGCGTCGACTCGTTGGACGGTCGTTGCGGCTAATTGGCCGCGGCGGAAGTTTACCGCGAAGATAATAACAACGGATTACGCTCGTCCGTTCGTCCATTTCGACGTTGTCCGCCTTTACTTTCAGCTGTTCGTCATCACCGATCACGATTACCCTTTCGTTTGAAACAATGTCGTTCGAAAGGTCTCCCTACTTTTCATCACTCTCTCTCTCCTCTCTCTCTCTCTCTCATCTCTCTCTCTCTCATCTCTCTCTCTCTCTCTCGCTCTTTTTCACTCACTCATTCACTCGATCACTCACTCTCGCTCCTTCTCTCTTTCTCTCTCGAGTTCGTTCAAAAACGTTGAAAAGAAAAAAAAAGCAAAAAACAGTATTTCCTACAAGAGTTCGTCTCGTGCCTGAAAACCCTCGCATCCAGTGATACACGTCTTTCTATCGAACGATCGAGGACGAGAACGATACGGGGACGAACCGAGAGCCATCGAGAGTCCGAGGAGGCATCCGTAGGTGGGAAAAGCGCAGAAGAAAACCGATTCCGCGGGATCGTTTTCCTCCTCGAACGCTTATCTTTGATTGCGGACCAGCTGCGAGGGCAGATCGACCGTCGCGCGAGTCATCCTGCAATGAAATGTTAACGAGCCCGTTGTCTAACTCTTTCTCCGCATTCGAACATCGAAATTCTCTGCTATCGACTAACAATAAACACTGTCGTCGGCATTATCCAATATCGAATAACTCGGTCGACGCCAGGGACTTTTCGAATTTCGACATTTCTTTCCGGCTCGTTGTTGTCGCTAGACTGCGGATCCCTGTGCGAAAATTGTCTACGTCGATTAGGAGAAACGAAAGAGCGTATTTCTTCCGTTTAATAGTTCTAACAAATTCAAAATACTGTAACAACATTGTCAACACTAAACCTACCATGCCGATTACAATGACTGCTTTCACATTTGTTCTCTGTTCAAATTGATGAAATTATAAAGGCTCCTTTCCGAGCACATATTATGATAAAAATAGCTGATAAAAATAGAAGTCTAAATGAATTCAGTCTTGTAACTGTTCTAAAACAACGCGCGGCAGGCATCTTTGGTGCTCGGTAGGTTTAGCGTTCAATTCGTCCGGCGACTTCGGTGCTGTTTCACCGAGTTTCGCCATAAACGCGCGAACTCCTATTGTGCGCGCGTTCCGATTCGCTTCGAACGGGTTAACAGTTTAATGAGCCGGACGGTGAACTCGTTAACGAAGCTTGCGTCAGAGCAGCACGACCTTGCGGCCCCGCGAGCCGCAGCCCGAAAATGACGCGGAACGACGGCCGATCTGCGCGAGCGGCCGGTCCGCGGCTCGCTCCTAGGCGATCGGTCAATCATTTTGAAATCTCGATCGACAAACCCGCGACTATCTCGTCGCGCGAACGTAGAGGTAGACGATCAGCCCCGTCGGCTCCGACGGACGCGTTCCTTTTTAACGGCGCTCGTCGAGCACGGCGACGGCGAACCTGGTCGAAAGGTAGCGGTAGAGAAAGACACTAACTCGGAGTCTCGAGACGAAACTTCCGCGAGGACTCACCCCGCGATTTAGGATCGACGATCTCGCACGGGCAGCTCGCGCCCTTCTCTCCCCTCGACCTCCACCCCCCTCGAGCACCGTGAACTCGCGTCGCATCGTCGATTCGTTCCTTTCATAGAGTTCTCTCGATTCTGTCTCTCGCGACACTCGTTGCCTCGCCCGATCAGAGAGAATCGCGCGGATACACGCTGATTAGCCGGCGCGGAACGGTCTAGAACAGGGGTCGCGATCCGGACCGTCTCGCCGGCCGCCCCCGCTGTCTCTCAACCGACCTTACTATTATATAGAACACGTATATCAGACGCGCGCAGCTCATGTAACGCTTTGACGCTTCATAAAAAGCGACATAGAATTGTTATCGATATTATCGTTGCTCACCGATCGATCCTTCTCGGCCGCTTCTCGGGCCAAACGGAGCGGGGGTCTGCTTCGGTCGCGGGTTAGGAACGCGCGGACGTGTCGCAGCACTTGCGAGAAAACTATGCTGGTAACGTTGATCCGCAACGGTTGGATCAAATTACGGAACGGATCGTTTTTGCGTTTGTCGTTCGATTACTCGAAAGCTTCGACGTTTCAATCAGTTGTATAGGGATTTGATTATTGGATGTAGAGTTGCGTTGAAATTGTTACATTTTTATAGCGTTTTCTAATTTATAGTCTCGAGTAGTTACGGTAAAGAAATTTATATTGTATTTTGGTTGGTTTAAGAGTTAGTGGTAATGTCGGCTGAATTTTAAGCGGATCGTTAGAATTAGCATTGTAAAATTTAGCATTGTAAAAAAAAAGAATTAGGTATCGAGAAGTTGTAAAATTGTATTGAAGTAGAGTTTGCGTTTTATAGGTGTTTCGTTTAGAATTCAGTTTTGTTTCAATACATTGAACGGGGATTTGTTTATCGGATGTAAAAACGCATTGAAATTGTTAAATGTTTATAGTCTCTTCTAATTTACAGTCTTAAATAGTTACAGTAAAGATATTCATTGTATTTTGGTTTAAACATTAGGGGTAATGTCAGCTGGATGGTTAAAATTAGCATTTAACGTTTAGATATTGAGAAGTTGTAGAATTGTAAGGTTTTATTCACAAAAGATTGAATTAGAGTTTATATTTTATAGATATTTTGCCTCAGTAAGTTGTATAGGGATTTGCTTATTGGATGTAAAATCCCACTGAAATCGTTAAATATTTATAGTCTCTTCTAATTTATAATCTTAAATAGTTACAGAAAAGAAATTCATTGTATTTCGGTCGGTTTAAAAATTAGGAGTAATATCAACTGAATTTAAGCGGATGGTTAAAATTAGCATAGTAAATTTAAGACGTAGATATTGAGAAATTATAAAATTGTAAGGTTTTATCCGCAAAAAATTAGATCAGACTTTACGTTTTATAGGCACTTCGTTTAAAAATTTAATTTTGTTTAAATAAGTTGAACGAGGATCTGCGTATTGCACGGTAAAATTGCATTGAAATTGTTAAATCGTTACAGTCTTTTCTAATTAACAGTTTCAAATAATTAAATAATCTCACACGTTCGTTTCGAGGCTCTCGACGAATCCGTACGTTTCGCAATGAAACGCGACCGTGAAACGCGATAATTTTCTCGCGGTTGCTGCGACGAACCGAAACGAGTAAGCGTGAAACGGTGTCCGTAACTAGACTGCGGCAATTATCGATTAGCGCGACGGCTCTTCCAAACGTCGACGTAGAAAATTGCTTGAGATAATAGACAACCGAGGCTTCTACGTTCTTTGGAACACGACGAGGCCTCCAGTAGGGCAACTCGATTTTCGTTCAATTTCTATTCGTATAGAGTGCTATACGCAGTCTAGTCGTACCGTACGCGAAAGAAAGAATCGGACAGTGCGATATCGACGCGATCGTTCGCCCCCTGATCTAGGCAATTCCGTCGCCGGCCAGAGAATGTTTGCGTGAAGCGCGGTGCACACGTGCACTCGGTGCATCTACTTTCGAACCTCTCTCTCTCTCTCTCTTTCTCTCTCACTTGCTCACACTTGGTCACCGAATGAATCTCTGTTTCTCTCGACCAGCCCGCCAGCCCCCTCTACTCCTCTACCCCCCCCCCCAAAAAAAGGTGGAAAGAACACGAGTTCGCGAGTTTCGGAACAAGTCGAAAATCGAACATATTTAATTACGTCTTATTAAGCGTGTTCCAATAAATAAGTATATCGTAACGTAGTTCTCGCCCCCTTTATTCAACGGGTGATTCCAATCTCGTTCTTCGATCGGCCCGGGCCTTACGTAGCCTCGGCGATGTTTCCTTGCCGCCCGAAACCCGATCGCGGGACGCCGCGTGCCGGTCCTCAACCCCCCACCCCGCGGTCGTTCGATCTCGGTGCGTCGGCGCAGCCCCGATCCGATCGTCGACGGGCGCGCGACACCGCCGCGCGCGCTACTACACGTCGGATCCGTTAAAAAATGAACCGCGCGCGCGCGCGCTCCCTCGCGACTCAGGCGAGCCGGCCTGAACCACGCGTGGTTCGCGCTCGAGAGGAATAAAATAGAAGGGCATCGAGAGCGATCTCTCTCTCTCTCTCGCGCAGGTACTAAATATTCCGCCGCGAGGCTACGCAACCCGAGCTCGAGAATCTATTTTTGTACGAAAAGCCGAGCGGAAAGAAAAGCAACCCAAAAAAATGTAAAAGGAAATAATCACGATTACGATGATGAGACAAATGAGAAAAGCGGGTAAACTTAAAAATACTCGATATAGAATTTGCCGCGACGCGACACCGCGACGGCGATCCCTCTTTTAGCCACTGCGTAAACGCGTGTACCGTGAGCTCTCCCTAATTCACGCCCGGGATTGTCCACGGTAATGGGCAATTCTGGGAAGAGGTGGTGCGATTATAAATAATAATAATTATTATTATATATATTATATGAGTATAATTATATAATTATATATACTTATATTTATATATATAATATAATATTTATATTATATGTAATACAATATAATATATTATTAATATATTATTATATTATATATAATATTATTATTATATATATTATTAAATATATTATATATTAGATATAAATAAAAATAATTATTGACCCAACCAACAATAAAAATGAGCCACGAGGTTATTTATAGACGCGCCAGCTCTTCCCAAATTGTCCATTATCGTTTCCAAGCCGAGCGTCAATCAGGGAGAACTTACTATACCGATCTCGCGGTCCTTGGCGACCATTAGCGATCGAGATTATAGTCAACGAGTCCGATCGGCTCGGCGATTGCCCGTGTTCCGGGACGAACAGCTCGCAAAGTCCGTTCACGCTGCGATCGAAAATTGTCGTAATTGCCGAACCGTGTTCACGCATGAACCGCATGGTGAACGCATATTACCGTGCATAAAAAAAAAATGAGGATGAGGCATTTTTAATTCCACCGTGGCCCAAAGAATTAAATTAGAACTCTCGCGCATTGTTTCGACCGTGAGCGCGACGCTTCTGCCAAAAGAAACGATTCGCAGAGCAACGTACACGCGGCCCGGTAATTACCGATTGCCAGCAGAAGCAACGAACGAACCGCGCGAGCTGTTCGAAGGTGTTTGGCGAACACCGATGATGACCGCAGGTTTTCTCATGGCGATGGGGAACTCGATGGAAACATCGTGCGACGATCGGAGCCGGACTCGTTTCTCTGCAGAGAAACTTTTAGAAATGTTCACACACGCCCACTTTCCCCGTCGAGTATTCTCTCGTTTTCCTTTCGTTCTCCCGTTTCCTGCCCTTGTTTCTCGTTGCCGTATCTCGGCCGTTTCCCTACCGGAAGGTGAGGGTCGCGGAGAACGGTACACCGCCGTCGTGCAAAACGCGGCCTTCCGGCGCCGTTCCGACGGGCAGGCGGATTAGCAGGAACCATCGATCGAAAATACAATTGTCGTCGGCTGTGAAACGCGCGGAGCTTAATTATTCCGGCGGAATCGGAATTATTCGGTTAAATTATTCTCAAACGCGCTGCAATAAATTCTCTCTAATTGTCGCTCGCAAAAGCGGGCAATTTGGAGAGAGGGGACACGGTTATTCGAGCCTAGCGGCCCGTGTTTACAGTCGCCGACTGTCAACGGCCATAAAAACGAGCCGCAACGCTCGACGAAGCCTATCCCCTCCCCTTCCGAGTTGTCCGCTTCGTCTCCAAGCCGAGCGTCGCTCAGGAAGAATTTACCGTAATCGCGTTGCCATCGTCGAAAATTCATTCGGACGACGCGAAAACAATCCGAAAGAAGAGAGCCTCTTTAAACGCTCGGTTCTTTGTTAATATGCCCGCCTGCTCGTGTCCGACACGGTGCCGGAAAATTGTTTCGTTTTTTCCACGATTTCGCAGACGTTCGAGGGTCGGATTTTGATCGCGAACAAGTTCCGAATCGATGTTACCGGAACGCCGGGGAACCTCGTCCCTTCGACGAACTTGTTCCGCCTGAAACGATCGCGGAACGCGTGCCTGGAAAGCACGCGGTTCGCCGGCTGGTAAACAAGCGTCGCGTGTAGAAACAGGGTGTGCTGCTATAATCGATTGAAACACACACAGACGGAGAGGAGAAATAATATGCGCAAGAGACATTCGACGGAATCTGTGAAATCTGACCCGCGTAGCTCCCATTCACTCTCGAAACTGTAATCGAAGTCTGTTGTTCTTTCGACTACACGTCGCATGACTATACACGTTCACACTTACACCCATATTTTTAAGATGTTTTTGTGCATTTATAATGTCGTAATAAAAGTTTCGAATCGTGTCACGAATGTGATTCCGTGTTCTTACTGATTACAGCCGTCGGAAGCCATCGAGAATCCGAAAGGGAAAGCAGAGGAGATAATTCTCACAATTTTTCAATTTCTGCTTGGTTATCGTTATTGTTTTTAAATTGCATCGACGCTGTCGTGAAGTACATTCTCTCAGCTTTAATTCGAGCCCTCGGAAGTTAAATAATCTCTACGGAAGACCATCGGAATTATTTTTTAAAGTTAACGCAGATGATTCTTACCGCTTTTGCCGTGAGATACGATTCAAATCCGGCAAGAATCAATTGCTGTTTGAGCGACAGCGGCGCCTCTCGCGGCAGAAAAATGAAACTTTATTGCGTGTTTCGCAGCGCCAATTAGTAAATGGCAAAACGCTGAAACTGTTAGCCAAACGATACCGACGCGGATAAATTGCACCGGCGACAGTAGCGCCGCTCTGTGGCAGAATCTCGAAGCTCCGTTCAGAGTCCGTACAGCGCCAATTAGTCCAGCGGCGAAATGCTCAAACTGGTAAACAAAATTACCGACAGTTGGATTTGGCCAGCAGTTTGGGCGTTTCGCCGCTGGACTAATTGGCGCTGTACGGACCCTGAACGAAGCTTCTTTGTTTCGCCACAGGAGGCGCCACAATCTCTCTGTAGAAAATGCTTTTGATGCCAAAGAATTCTTTTTGACATGCGAAAAGTTTAATTATCGAACTTGTTATTTATTCTCAACTTTTTGGGTAGGAATACGATAAATTCTTTGAATATTTTTCCACGAATAACACCGCTCGATCGAAATGCTACTTTTACATAAAAAATGATCGTTGCCGTAGAACGTGTGGTTTATGACATGAACGGCAACGATCATGCCTGAATGTAATATTAATTTTAGATTTTCAACGCAAGAAAAATAGCTTTGCAATAGCCTTGAATTATATACATTTTGGGGAACGGATTGGCCCGAAAGCGCTTTAGTTACGTCGTGCTGCGAAACGATCAGAACGCTACATTACGAAACCGTTAATTGCGAGGTTAAATGGTAAATTATGATACACTTACGACGATATTTAGCAAACATTTCGTCGAAGCACCATGGACCAACTATCATGAGAATAATGTTGATACATGGAAAAAGTAACGAAGAACACCCGACTGCTGGAATAATTGGTAATAACAACCTGTGGGATTGTCAGTTGTGTTCGATCGCGTACGTTGTTTCCCGCGTTAAACATCTTTGTTTGTTTTTTTTTTTTAAATGTAGTTGTTGGCGATGAAATCTTGAAGGCTCAAGTGAAAGACACTAATTCGTTGTATGCGAGCAATTTGCTGTACAAGCATGGAGTCAAGGTTCAGAAAGTTAGTTTCTGCACATGCACATGTGATCATTGGTTTATCAATTCTGCATGGACGAGTCATATTAAAAATTTTACTTTCTAGATTATGGTCGTTCGAGACGATGTCCAGGATATCGCAGAAGCGATCAAGAATTTCTCTGGAAGTTATAATTATGTCTTTACCACCGGAGGAATAGGACCAACTCACGACGATGTTACTTACGAAGGTAATTATTTGGAATATCGCAGAGATTGTGTACCATCGTAGATACAATAATATCAAATTCGAAGCCCTAGGATTGGCTTTCAACGATACCATGCACTATCATCCAAAGTTGGTAGACATTGTGAATCGCTTCGGATATAGCAAGTATCCTTCTCCCGCTTATAAAATGGCATATGTAAGTCTAACACATTTACAGCGTTCGTTCAACGGTTGAAATACATGTGCGATCTTCGTTTAGGTTCCAACCAAATCTGTCCTGAAATTTGGAGTAAACCAAATCACCGAGAAGCCTTTGGCTTACCCATGTATCGCAGTACAAAATGTGTTCGTCTTTCCTGGATCGCCTGTGTTCTTCGAGGTTTCGTTTCCGGCTCTGTGTAAGGTAAATTCTGAGGAAAATCACACCTTACACATTTCAGAGAAACAATTATAGGAGATGTTTGTAGGAGTTATTCGCCGGATACAAATCTTTTTCAACTGTAGAGGTTTTTGTGAACGCGAGGGAAGATACGTTCGCGAACATATTAAACGAAGTTGTACAGAAGTTTCCGAACGTTTCGTTCGGATCGTATCCAGAGAGTAATAGGTAATGAAAATTCACCGAACGAGAAACTAGCAGAATTCTGAAGAGACCTCTGAAATCTCGCGATAGCTTGGACTTCCTTTGTTCTACGATTGTGAAAAAGTTTCTGCAAGACTAACGATATTTGTTGCAGGTATTACAAGGCACGCATCACCGTAGAGAGCAACAACGAGGAGGACACCGAGGCCGCCAGAAGAACCTTTTGTTCCCGAATCCCGAGCAGCATGCTTGTGCATTACGATCGCACGCCCCACGTCGGCTCTGTCCGAAAGTACGAGAGCTTCCTTGAGAAGTCGGAACGTCGATCGATTTATGAGAAATCCGTCGAAATACTCCTGTAATGCATCTGTCAAGTGGAAAAAAGTATCGATGACTCGTGTTGTTGTGTTCCCAAAGCCGACAAATTGTTCGATCGTTCTTTTCATTTTCTTTTACAGAAATTATTGCCGGAAACCGGAGGAGGTCTGGATCTACTTGGACGGTAGCCCAGAATCCGTCATCGTGTTGCACCTTGCTCGCGTTGCAACGGAAAAGCTTGGAGAACCTGCAAAAACCAAATTACGTGGAATCAGTCCAAGAGCGAGTAGCTTTCTTCAGGAAATTAGCAACAGGTAGACGACTGTTTATTAGTCCAGCTAAATAACAGAAATATATTATATATATAATATTATTATATTTTTTCGCCAATATTATATTATATATATATATATATATATATATTATGTAATATAATATATTATATATATTAATATAGTTAAATAGAAACGAAATTGTTGCTTTGATAGGTACAACGTCGAATTGTGCGCCTTGAGAAACAACGGGGAGATTTTAGCAAGACCGGAAATGCGAACGTTGTTGTTTGGCAAGCGATCGGACAGCAACGAGAGAGATCATGAGAACGTTCTTAGGTTGTTCGGTACATCTTTCCCGGACGTACAAATACATTTTCCTCTCATCGAATGGACGGAATTAGACGTCGCAAGTTTTCTCGGATCTCTCTCACTACATTATTGTACAGAAGCAGACGAAGCCGCGTCGTTTCGGTAAGAAAGGAGAATAGTCTCTGTGTACTTGTATTATGGTATACATATCTGTGAGAAAGTTTTCGATCATCAGTCATCAGAGGAACGATTAATTTATTAGCTCGCGTCGATCGATAAAAATTAACACAATCGCATTAACAGTTGCTCGCGCTTACAACGATTAATTCGAGTAGATTCTGCCTTTTAAAGAACGTTGTTGCATCATCCGCTCCGAAAAGCGTGGCAATTAGCGATTTAATTCGTTAGTTAAAAAATCATCGCAGGTTTCACGATGCATAAAATTAGAGCCGAGGTCTTCTGAAAATGTTTGAAGGCAACGCGCGTAACAAAGTTATGTATACCATAATTTGGGGCAAAAATGAAAGCGCAAGAATAAATCTTTCCCCACTTTCTCCCTCGCCGTCTCTCTTTCACTCACCGACAGCAGCCTTTCTCGAAGAAAAAGAAACGGTTGCATGTTTTCCAGCCTTCTGTGTGTACGCGATAGCATAATCCGATGAAATTTCGTAGATGAAAGAGAGCCAAGATAGCGCGAAGCGGAAGCCCGAGGAAAAGCCGGCGGGGACACTCGGTGTGGTGCTGCCAGTCGCAACGATTGTGATCCGATTAAAATTACGTAATTGTTACTCGATGAGCTGTCGTTGTTATTAAAGAGGAGAAAGCAAACATGGATGAGTTATTAGACAACCGATAGAGCGCCGGTTAGCTCGGAAAGTCGATGCGGTTTGCCGGTCGCGAGACAACGACGAGAAGAACAATGACACAGTCTGCTTCGGTGATTGCAGAAAAAATTGCAGAAAAATTCTACTACCGCGTGATCGGAAATCGCAGCGACTTTCCAAGCTGCCTAACACATATATCTCGCTCCATAAAAGGAAGCTCCATCACGGGATTCTCCCTGGACAAGAGGGTGGTCCACTCGTCGAACACGTTTGCCACGGTTATGGCCGGCGAAAAAAAATATATATACAGGAAAACAACGTTCTAAGCAGAATCTAAACGGTACTTAACCTTTTGAGCTCTGAATACTCCTGGCCGAAACGGTTCGTAGGGACGGAGCGCGGCTATCGCTGACCATCGCTGGGGGCAGAATACTTTTTTGCCACACTGAAGTGACTATTCAAGGCGCAAAAACAGTAATAAATTATAGTAATAAATTATACAAGACGATACTGCTGACCGAGTCGTTTCGAGCGCTTCGAGTCACGAAAAGGTGACAGTGCAGGTAATTATTTTGAAATCTAATTGGTTAGAGAGTGGGACATCAAATGGGATTTCCGTTTCGGAAATTCCCGGGGGATTTTTATGACCCTAATATTGCCCAATCGCTACCTAAGGAGGGCAAATTACTAACGAGTGCTGCCCCTGTATTAATTTTACACGAAAATAACTGCATATCGATTGAAAAAAATCGACAAACGCATATATATGCGCCCTTAGTCCAGGCCGCGATGACTTAGGGAAAACACATAAATGCGGCCTTAGGCTACACGGACGACTTTCGCCAAACGCACATATGCGTCCATAGAGCTCCAAGGGTTAAGGGAAACGTGTGTCGCCGGGGTCCGTCGATTAGACGGGGGAATGGCGACTAGAGAGAGAGAGATGATTAGTCGAGGTCTCGAAGGAAGGGAAGGGTATATCTGAATTCGTATTACATATTTTTCAGTCGCTGCAACGCGGAAGGAAAGAAGAAGCGGGAGAGGGTTGTTCGCTGGAGAGGGAATCGTTGTCGGCCCCTTCCATCCTTTTGAAATTTCATTTCGAGTTAAAGTATTTCTAGCTTTTTTCCTTTGAAAGTTTAAAATGAGAGTGGGTGGTAGTTGGCCGCTAGAAGGGGCAAGGCGGGCTTGGGATTGCGATTGGGGGCCGAGGGGGGGCGGGGGTTGGGAAGACGGGGGGTTGCGGGGGGGCACCCCGAGGGTGGGAGGTGGGCGGCTATATAAAGCCGGAGTAGAAGGAACGATAAAGAGGGGAATGAATCGCTACTACCCGAGCAACGCCCATGGTTCTGCAGTTCACGGGCCGCATACAGTGCGCCACTCGAGCGCTTTCCCCAGCCTCCGAACTTAACCAAATGCCGGCTGTTTTTCATATTTTCGATTATCTTCGGCCAAGCTGGGTCAGACGTATTCATCATCGCCGCGGGATTTATGGCAGTCCCTCATCGTCCGGCCGTTGTTACCAAATGATTTTCCCCTCGAGCTCGATCCGTCCGAGCGATCGAATCGGCCCGGAAAACAGCTTCCCGTCGTCGTTTCCTCCGTCGACGGACGACGTTAGGCCGTCGGAAGGCGAACGACGCGCGTTCCGTCGACGATTTAGACACACGATTACTTGCTATCCGATACGATGGAGCGTCGGCAGGACGCTAAGAAACCGTGAGAAAACGGTTTTTAACCTATCGCAGTTCGATCGAGCCGCACGATCGATCGGTCTCGATGGACATAACCTAACATACGGGCGCGTTCGCGCGCGCCGATCGACGTTCGGTCGATTCCGGTACAGGGGTTATCGGTTTTCTTTCGGGATTCGATTGCTCGGGATTACGAAATCGAAAGTCAGAGGACGCGGGGAGAGAGAGAGGGAAGGAGAAGCGGAAGAGAAAGAGCACGGAGGAAAATGGACGCGGAGCGAAAGATCGAACGCATCGAGAGAGCGATGCGAACGAACGGCGGTCCGTCCGGTGGCCGCGTAATCGTCGATGAAGCCGGTGGCAAGATAGAAGTAACAGTAGTAACGGTAACGGTAACGTTAACGGTGGCGGCAGTGGCAGCAACGGTGGTTGCGAGGGTGGTGGTGCGGCGGCGGCGGCGGTGGTGGTGGTGGTCGCGACGGTGGTGGTAGCGACGGCGGTGTAGCTGGTATAGCAGCCCGGTGGAGACGGTGGAGGTGGTGTAGGTGGTGGCGGAGGCGGTGGAGGTGGTGGTGGTGGCGGCCCGAGCCGACGACGTGGTCGATGGCGTTGGTCGCGTGCTGGTCGCGTGCCGGAGGCGGAGCCAAGCTCCGACTCTCTCGCGTGCCACCTCCACCCTAAAGTTCGCGGTCCCTGTTGCACCCTCTAACACCCTCCCGGCCCCGGCTAGGCAGGGAGCTCTTCTACTCGACGCGCGACGCCCCTCGGTACTCTTTGGTTCCTTGGGTTCCCCTTCTCTCCACCGGTGTACCCGAATCTACAGTCGCTTCCTCGTCGGTTATTGATTCCCTCGGGTAGCCAGTCCCGAAAAGGGTGCTAAAATAGGATGAGGACTATCGAAACGATGGAAACGAAACGAAACGATACGATACGATGCGATGCGATACGACGCGATGCGACGCGATACAAAACGGCACGATGTTCTACGATACACCCGGCACACCGCTCCGACTTCGTCCGACCGTCGAATCTACGTCGTCAATTTTTTAACAGAAATCCTGTCGCGGCGGGATGCGCGTCGATGCGGACGGACGGACGATGCACCGTTGCATGTACAACGTGTTAGAGTAAATTTTCTCGGATTCACGCTCGGATTGTGCACGCGAGAATGGACAATTTCGGGAGGGATGATTATTCGAGAGTCGCGGCTGTCGATTGCTGCGAGAACGAGCAGCAAGGCTCGAATGATCGTATCTTCTAATCCCGAGTTGTCCATTTTTGTTGCCCAGTGTCGATTAGGGAGAATTTACTGTATTTTCGCTGGTTCGGTAATTCGAGGCTTAATATTTAGATTGCGAATATACGTTTTTGGTAATTTAAGTTGTTCAATAAACTTGAACATATGTTGTGATTGAATTGGCTAAAAATCTGAGAATATGTACAATAAATTCTCCTTTAATTGACGCTCAGCTTGTACACGAATGTGGACAATTTGTGAAGAGTGACTTAGTTGACTCTTTTTCAAACGGAATAACTTTATAAAGTTTGACCAAATTACTTGGATTGTTCTGAGGCGTTACTGGGCAATGAGTGAACAATATTTTGCAATTCGTTGGAATGCTAAAAAATATTCGGTAACGTCTCGAGAAGGTTCAGAAATCATCTGGTCGAATTATTATAAAGTTAAAATGAATTCTCTCTAATTGACGCCCAGATTGTCCACACAAATGGACAATTTGGGAAGAGGAGATGCGACTAATAATAAATAACCTTGCGGCTCGTTTTTACAGTCGTTGACAATCGGAGACTATCAAAACGAGCCGCGAGGCTCGAGTAATCGTATCTTCAATCCCTAAATAGTCCACTTTTGTGCACAATCTGAGCATCAATTAGGGAGAATTTACATTGGACAGGGAGAATTCTGCATGCTATATGCACCGGTTCAACGACCGTCCGTCCGCATCGACACGCATCCTAATACAGTAAATTCTCCCTAATTGGAAAGCTAAACCTAATTGAAGCTTGCAAACAAAAATGGACGATTTGGAAAGAGGAGGTACGATTATTCGAGCTTTGCGGCTCGCTTTTTATAGTTATTACAATTATAATAATATTGTAACAACAGTTACTATAATTACAATAATATTATAATCATAATTACTATAATTACAATAATATAGTTACAATAATTACAACAACAATCATAATAGTTACTGTAATTACAATAATATCGTAATAACAGTTATTACAATAATATAGTTACAATAATTACAATAACCTTGACAACCGGCAACTACAAAAACGAGCCACAAAGCTCCAATAATCCTACCACCCCCTCCCAAATCGTCCATTTTTCTTTCCAAGCTGACCCTCGATTACAGAAAATTTACCTAAAAATATCTCCTGCCTCTCTTTCTATAACATCAAAAACCATAAAAGAAACAATCAAAGACAGAAAATTTACCTAAAAATGTCTCCTGCCTCTCTTTCCATAACAACGGCAACCATAAAAGAAAACAATCAAAGACCAATCGTTTCGCCTAATTTTATAACTCTAATGTCAACCGTTCTCACGCGTTCCTACATCTTAGCCCCGAGAAGATCGCGCAGAGTCGCTCGCAAAGTACATTTCCACAAGCACATATCTTCGTACAATCGTGAGAAAATCCGCGCGATCGGTCCCGGCTGACGCTGTTCCGCGTTACATACTCGGACGAACGTGGCTCGCGAGAGGTCGACAGGAATTTTCGTCGCGTTCGATCGAGTCGTTTACCTTTTATCGTTCGATCGTAATCGACGCGCCTGTTTCGCCGCCGAATCCGACGGGACTCGGTGCAGCACGGTGCGGCGCGGCGGAGTGGGGGTACGACGCGCCGCTCGCGAGCAAAAATGTTTTCGATCGGCGGCGCGTCCGAGCGGGACGCGCGAGCGGCTCTTGTAAACGAGCACGCGATCTTGTTAGCGCTGAAAACGCCGGGCCGTGAGTGGACGCGAACGTTTAAATAGGATCGTCTTCCGGGCGAGCGAGCGGGCGCGCGCGCGCCACGTTTCTGCGGTTCCGAGGCAAAACGACGCGCCGGTCGCGTGCTCCGAACGTTTTCGTCCCAACGTGCGAGCGTCGTCGAGGTTATGTTACGGTTCCGGTCGAGCGCGACGCGACGAATACGCGGAACCATTCCGGCCGAACGTTCTCGATCATCGAGACGCATCCCTGCTGGCCGCCTTTATAATCCGTCTTCCGAGGAGATTCGCGACGCGAACGCATCGGGAGGGGCCTCACGGTAGTTCGCGAAGCTCGCGTGTCTATCTTTGTCCCGGCGTTGCTTTCGTTGGCTCTCGCCCTCCGGTTTCCCGTAAATTTCTGTATTAACGGTGCACGGCGTTACAACGATACACCGGCAGCCCGCGCGGACACATAGAAGCGAAACGGTGTAACGCGGTGTGTGTCTCTCGCGTCGGTGAGGTAAGGGGTCGCGGGAGAGCGCGCGCGCGCGCCGCCCCCCCTCCTCCTACTCCTCCTTCTCCTCCTCCTCCGTATCCGTCTATCAATTCAGCCGTTCCATTCTCCCCGTCCGCCTCTGTTTCTTTTGGTTTCGCGCCCCGTTCGTTGCCGTTCGTCCGGAGAGCGATAGTTCCGTGGGATTCAACGGCATAACCTATTTTACTTTTGAAAACTCGACGGATCAATACACCCGACTCGAGGAATAGGAGGAAGAGAAACGAGCGGGCCAAGAGAGAATCGCGGAAAGGGGAACAACGTACGCGCGGCGCGCTGCTCTCGATGTGTCTTTTCGCGGGGAGCCAGGCCCCATTTTCCTCCCACGATCGCCGCCCGTGTAGAGAGCCCCGAGAGTCACGGCATTCCGAAAATCGGATGCCGCGGACCCGATCGACCGTGATCGACGCGGATCGAGTGGCCGCCGCCGCCGCCGCCGACACTGTCCAGCTCTCGATTCACGGGGCAACGCGCGCGGCGGCTTATCCAAAATGTGCCAGCGATCGAATCGACGCGAGGAGAGCGCCCCGAGTTGGGGCACGAGACCGTCAGCTGGTCAGCAGGGACCGTTCGCTTTCTTTTCTTTTCTTTTTTTTTTTCTTCTTTCTGGCGGGAACGCAGGATCTCCGTTCTCGCAGGACCTCCCTTTGCGCGGCTAAATGGCGACGCAAATAGCTCGCTTCACCTCGTCTTACCAAACCGGACCCCGAGAAGGGACCAGGTGGACCCTCTCCCTCTCTCTCTCTCTCTCTCTCTTTCTCTCTATAAAAATATATATACATATATATATATTATTTTAGAAATCAGAATCAAACACATTTATATATATATATATATATATATATATATATATATATATATATATATATATATATATATATATAAATGTATATATAAATGTTCGATTCTGATTTCTTGTAGCCAAATGTACAGTGGTTTCGGAATGTTTTTTACGTTGTAGTAGTGTGCATGCTGTTGATAATCCTAATTGAGGTTTTTATAGTTTAATCAGCTTGCTGTGGAGTCGCTTTTTCGGGGCGCGCACTTGTGTGTATAGCGAGGAATAAGCGACAAGTATACTCGTCGTGACATAAAATACAGTTACATCTTCGTGACGAGTATACTCGTCGTGGCATAAAATATAGACGTTTCTCTGTGACGAGTATACTCGTCGTGGCACGAAATACTGCCACTTTTCCGTGACGATTATACTCGTTGCGACACAAAATACTGCGACTTCTCCGTGACGAGTATACTCGTCGTGACACAAAATACTGCGACTTCTCCGTGACGAGTATACTCGTCGTGACACAAAATACTGCGACTTCTCCGTGACGAGTATACTCGTCGTGGCACAAAATACCGCCGCTTCTCCATGACGAGTATACTCGTCGTGACACAAAATACAGCCACATCTCCGCGACGAATATACTCGTCGTGACACAAAATAGCGCCGCTTCTCCATGACGAGTATACTCGTCGTGACACAAAATACTGCCACATCTCCATGATGAATATACTCGTCGCGACACAAAATACCGCCGCTTCTCCATGACAAACATACTCGTCGTGACACAAAATACAGCCACATCTCCATGACGAATATACTCGTCGCGACACAAAATGTCGCCGCTTCTCCGCGACGAGTATACTCGTCGCGCACAACTAACTGGTCAACAAAGACATAAAAAAATCTGCGATTCGTCGACGAATGCTAACGATCCGTCAGTATCGTGTCCACGCAAGGTCCGCCGATGATTTCGTCGGCCGACGTCGAATCTCGTCGATCCGCTCGATCGAAAGAAGGGCCCTCGCGTAGCGTCGCGCGGCCACATGGTCGCGGCGCTTCGTACTGTTCCCGGTAAACGACACGAAATTTCCTTTACGCGATTGGACGATGCTCGGTTTAATCGTACGGCTCGTTTCACCGTTTCAAAGGTTCGATAAAGCGTGGGCGCGAGTGTCCTCCGTCGGGGCGAGGGTGTTCGGTCGCGTTACGCGCCTCCGTTCTAAGTACTTGCACGGTGTGCCGGGCGCGTTAGTTGGTCTGTTTGATGGCGCGCGCGGATTACGAGCCTCGTCTATCCCCGGACGGCTTCAAAGCGTCCGACTGTCCGGAAAAGACAGAGGATGCAGCCGGAAGAAAAGGGCTAGTCGAACAAGAGAAATTGAGGCGATAGATCTTCGGGGAAAAATTAAGACTGTTCCGGGATCGTGTGCTCGTTGCCGGCTCCTGTAAAACAGCCTCAAAGAGAAATGAAACGCGGTCGCTCTCGATCACTCGTTCGTCTACGATCGAGGGCTGCTGCCGAACGATCTATCGATACGTTAACGTTTCACGTCGCGAAATAACTCGAGAAATGATATTCGAGTTAGTGCGATCCTTGCACTTGACGCGTGCTGCTCAGAGTATGCATTTCGGGTATTAATATGTTTATTTAATTACTTATCTAACTGTTTATTTAACTATTTATTTAATTACTTATCTATTTATTGATTTATCTATTTATTTATCTATTTATTGATTTACTTATTTATTTTTCTATTTATTGATTTACTTATTTATTTATCTATTTATTGATTTACTTATTTATTTACTTATTTATTTACCTATTTATTTATTTACTTATTTATTTATCTATTTATTGATTTACTTATTTATTTACCGATTTATTTATTTACTTATTTATTTATCTATTTATTTCTTTACTTGTTTATTGATCTATTTATTTGCTTATTTATTTATCTATTTATTTCTTTACTTGTTTATTGATCTATTTATTTGCTTATTTATTTATCTATCTATTTATTTACTTATTTATTTATCTATTTATCTATTTACTTATTTATTTATTTATCTCTCTATCTATTTATTCATTTATTCATCCATACATACGAGTAAAAACCCAGTCGTCACAACAAAGATCAAAAAGCAAATATTAACAATTAATTTATTAATTATTCGAACCGGTTTCAAAATTTCGCGACAACGCAAGAATCGAAGCGATCCCGCGAAAAGGGTGAATCGTACTAAAAATCTCGACGAACAGAAAGCGGTTCCGACGCGGACGGTCGACGGTCGAATCCGATACTCTCCGCAGATTATGACACCATGCGCGCGCGATTCGCCTTTTTTCCCGCGAACAATTTATTCCCGCGGCGGCGACGAGCGACACACGTTCGTCTAAATATGACGAATGGAAGGGCAACAATAACGCTTGTTGCGAAACTAGTTGAAATTAAGCGTTACGTCACGAAAGCGAGCGCGAGCGCGCGCGCGCACGCCATTGTTCCTTTTACGTCGAATAGTCTTTTAATAGACTCATCGCGTCGTTCTGCATAGCGCGCATGCACTAACACATTTACCGTGCCGCCTCTAATGGATCGACTATAACGTTACCATATTTTTTCTCCATGCCCGGTTACTATCGCAACATCGATGTCGTCGTGTACACGCGCCGACAATTATTATTCCCTAACCGCCCCGCGAAGTGTGCACGGCATCGCCGGGAAATAACAGCGTAAAATCGACTCGACGAATTATCATCCCCCCTTGTCGATCGCGGATCGGGCCCCCGGTAGGATGAAATCTGTTCTGAAATCTATACTATCGAGCTGCTGTTTACGACGAGAGTATAGACCCGGCGGGACAACGCAGTGGGTCCCCGGGGCCCGTCGATCGGGGATGATTCTTTCGTCGTCGGCGATTGTTGCGGCCGAATAAAGCCGTGGACCACGGAATCAAATGTTTTCGAGCGGCGTATCGACTCGGCCGAGAGGAAAGGAGGTTCTCGCGTGGACCGTGAACCGCGGAGGGAAGAGGGCCAACAGTGTTTGCCTCGTCGAGGAGGGCGAGGGCTGAGAGGGCTGCGGGTGAACGAGCGAATTCTGTGCTCGGGAAAGGGACCGCCGTGTCGCTGCGACGGAGACGCAGCGAATCGGAGAGAGAGAGAGAAAGAGCATAGAGAGAGAGAGAGAAAGAGACCACAGAGGGAGCATAGAAAGATAGAGAGAGATAAAGAGACCATAGAGAGAGCATAGAAAGAGATAAAGAGACCATAGAGAGAGCATAGAGAGAGAGAAAGAGACCATAGAGAGAGCGTAGAGAAAGAGAAAGAGACCATGGAGAGAGGGCATAGAGGGAGAGAAAGAGACCATAGAGAGAGCATAGAGAGAGAGAGAAAGAGACCATAGAGAGAGCGTAGAGAAAGAGAAAGAGACCATAGAGAGAGCGTAGAGAAAGAGAAAGAGACCATGGAGAGAGAGCATAGAGGGAGAGAAAGAGATCATAGAGAGAGCATAGAGAGAGAGAGAAAGAGACCACAGAGAGAGCATAGAAAGATAGACAGAGATAAAGAGACCATAGAGAGAGCATAGAAAGAGATAAAGAGACCATAGAGAGAGAGAAAGAGAGCATAGAAAGAGAGAGAGAGCATAGAGAGAGATAAAGAGACCATAGAGAGAGCATAGAGAGAGATAAAAAGACCATAGAGAGAGCATAGAGAGAGATAGAGACCATAGAGAGAGCATGAAGTGACCATAGAGAGAGCATGGAGGGAGAGAGCAGAGAGAGAGAGAGAGTAAGAGACCATAGAGAGAGCATAGAGAGAGAGAAAGAGACCATAGAGAGAGCATAGAGACAGAGGAAGAGACCACAGAGAGAGAGAGTGAGAGAGAGCATAGAAAGAAATAAAGAGACCACAGAGAGAGCATAGAGAGAGAGAGAGAGAGAGAAAGAGGCCATAGAGAGAGCATAGAGAGAGAGAGAGAGAGAGAGAGAGAGAAGCATAGAGGGAGATAAAGGGACCATAGAGAGAGCACAGAGAGAGAGAGAGAGAGAGAGAGCATAGAAAGAGAGAAAGAGAGAGAGCATAGCGACAGAAAGAGACCACGGAGAGAGCATGGAGAGAGAGAGCATAGAGGGGATGCGTTCGCGAAGGATAGCTCGCCGGCTTCGCGAGTACAGGGGTACGCAGCACGGAATACGAAGACTGATCTCGCGACGGGGGAAGTTAGGCTGTCGTATTCCGGCCAGAGCAGCCCCTTCCCTAAATCACGTTTATCGGAGACGGATGGCGAGCGGCTTGATGCAGTATCGGAGGGGGGGGGGGGGCGAAGGAGGTGCGGCCATCCGGGAAAGAGAAGAGAAGGCCGGTTCTCTTCTTCGACGGGGTGCCGGCGGCGTGGCGCGGCTGGACGGATTCGGGAAAAACAGGAACAGAAACGGAAGCGTAGATCGAGTAACGAGAAGGGAAAGAGAAAGGGAGAGTATAGAGAGGCGAGCGTGAACGCGAACGCGAACGGGAACGCGAACGCGAACGGTTGATAAGTTGTCGAGGAGCGGAGCGCGCGGAGGCGCGAGGCGCGATGCGCGAGGCAAGAGGCAAGAGGCACGAGGCCGAGTATGAGAACGATGAAGAAGGGAAAGAAGGGAGAGGAAGCAGAGAGAGAGAGGTACACGCGGATATTGATTCCCGTGGGATATGCGCGCGCTCGACGAGACTCGGAAATCTAAACGTATGTACGATGCTTTGGCAGACATGCGGAGAGATATACGCGTCGCGAGGCATATAACTCCGCGGAGGCCACCAGCGGGCCTGCTGCCGTTTCCACGATTCGGAGCGGCGGCGGCTCGAGAGAGCGGGACGGCGTCGACCAGCGGGGCCCGGTCGCGTTGCGTTCCAGGCGAGGAACGCGAGGAGGAGCATCGCCGAAAATCGCGTATCGGCCGCGGAGGAGAACGAACTTCGACGGCCGCCCTCCCCCGTCCCCGCGGTCTGTCCGCGGTCTGGCCGCGCGGTCTCCGGCGGCAGCCGTGCCGTTGCGACAGCGACGGTGCAGCAGGCGGCGGAGTGAAAGTTGCCGGGCGAACAAATCGGACTGGCTGCTCTCCGGAGGTCCGGCGGCGGCGGCGGCGGCGGCCGTGCGAATCGGCAGGCCGCGCCGCGGGGACGTCTTCCCGAAACCGCTGCCAGCCAATGCTATCGACTAATGCCGGCCATAACCTACCGCTAGCTCGACCACGAGCGACCGCTGCCGCTATCGGCCAGCTGACGCCCGCCTCCGAGAGACCCACGGCCAGGCTGCTCTCATGAATGAAGCCCACGTGCGATCCACGTGACCGTTTCCGCTGAACCTGTAATTTCCAGGCTTCCGATCCGGTCCGGCCGATACGCGCGTCGCTCGCGGCCGGTTGTTCCGTCGGCGGGTCCGCTGCCGCCGCGCCGGCCAGGAACGGCGGGAGAAGGTCGACGAGACGGTGCGGTGTGGTGCTCGTCGGTGCCGTGTTCGACGAGCTGCTCGCTCGCCCTTCCCTCCCTCCCTCCCTCCCTCCCTCCCTCCGCGCCCCGGGTATCGAGCGAATTCGTTTCCGCGATACGAAAGGGGCACCCCGAGCGACGAAAATCGCATCGCGGCGGCACGCGGAACGCGCAGCCGTGGGGAAACACCGTGTCTCGGAACCGTATCGTAATTATAATATGCGTTAATCCCGCCGTAACGTCGAGTGACACGATCGTGCAACATTGATCGCGTCCACCCGTCCCCACCCACCGGCCCACCGCCGACCCACCGCCCTCCTCCTCCTCCTCCTCCTCCTCCTTCTCCTCCTCCTCCTCCTCCTCCTCCTCCGCCTCTTCCTCTTCCTCCCGCGACGATGTTCCTCCGCCTTTATTCGCTTTTATTCCCGTTCCTTACGCGCGATATAACCGTGGAAAAGGTGTCGCCGCGTGGAGCACCGGCGTCGCGCCGAGCTGAGAGACGCGCGGCGAGAGCGTGACCGTTTCACGCTGGCCCTCGGAGCAAGATAAAGAGAAGAGAGAGAAGCGTTAGCTGGCTAGCCGGCGAAAACGTCATCGTTCCCAGCGGTGTGTTACAGTCATCTCCATCTTTGCCAGGCCGCATCGTCTTCGCGCGCCCCCCACCACCTCTCGCCGCTCCGGCAACCACTACACGCCATTGACAGCGTGTGTCCGACGTTGACGTAGACTCGGCGCGGCTGTGTGGCTCGCCGGCGGTGGCGGCGGCGGCGGCGGCGGCGGTGGCGGCGGCGGCGGTGGCACGGACAGCGGAGTAAAAGGCGGCGGTGGAGGTGGAAACGGCGGCGGAGGCGGCGGCGGCGGTGGTAGCGGCACCACCACCGACGTCACGAACAACTTGGTTGCTTTCGCTCTCAGCGTCGATGTTGCCGTTGTCGTTGCCGGTACCGGTACCGGTGCGCAGTTCGCGATCGCAGTCGGTGCTAGCTGGTTAGAAGGAAATGGAATCGCGCCCGTGCAGCGACCGCCGCGGACGACTACGTTAAACGCGATTCGTCCACGTGGAGCACAGAGCCCGTGGAACCGGTCCGCCGCTCTCGGACGCAGCTACTACGATTGTGGGGCCCACGGTACCGTCGGGTCCGAAGCAGGGGGCCTGCTAGCCGCGACACCCGTATTTTCCCTAGTGATGATGACGATGACGATGCTGCTGCACGAGGTGATTACGTGAACGCAACCGGTCCCCGATCGACGGGAGGACAAACAACACCGGGGCCTTGGAGAGGATCGCAGCCGTGACTCGTGGTATTCCGTGACACGGGCCCCGTACATTGAGAGACCGAGGAGAAATCCGCGAGGAAAGTCCGAGACGCACGATGATCTCCACGAACTTTTCCCGTCGCGCTGCGCTTCCACGGTGGAAGCGGCAATACGTTTGCGACGTGCTCGCCCGAGGAATCAACGACGCGGTATAATCGCCGATTTAGGGAGAGAAAGAGAGCGCGCGCGCGAGAGAGAGATAGAAAGAGAGAGAGGAAGCCGACGCGAGTAAAGAAGTGAGTTCTCTTTGATTTAGCTTCGTCGCCGTGATCGCGATCGTGATCGGATAGAGGATTTAGAATCGTTCGTCGATCGGATCGATCGTCGGTCCGACGACGATCGTCGGTCGGCCCTTGGAATTCGTCGGTTCGTCCGAGAATCCCGCGGCGACCCGCGTTTAATAGTCGCGAGTCGATTCATCGCGCGAAGTCGCGTCGAGGCGAGGCGAGGCGGAAGTTTTCATCGCGAGCGGAACCAAGCCGGCTGCGGACCACCAGGTGCCAAGAGGGTAAACGGGAGAGAGCCGTAAGCTGACAGAGGGCCGTTGGCAGAAGCCGCGCGAGAAGATGAGCGACGGCATCGTCGGTGCAATCGCGATCAGTTTGTTCGGTACTGGCTCGTCGCGAGAGTCGAGGCGCGTAACCGCGGGCGATTTTCATTGACGGAAGCCTCGTTCCAGGCAGCGAGAAGAAGCGCCGGGACAGCATGGATTCCAGTTACACGATCCTTGGCAACGATGTCGACGTCTGCAGAATGTTCGACCAATTCTCTTACAAGGTTAGTCTTTCGTTCCGTGCGCCGTGCGCGGGTTGTACAATTCGATTTTCTTCCCGCGCGCCGTATCAAAGAAGAAGAAAAAGAAAGAACGCGCGCCGGTTAACGCGCCCCTCTGGGGAATCACTGTACGACCCGCGAGAGCGGTCGGTTCTCTGAGTTGCAGGGGGAGAGCGCGATCTCAAGGTCGCCGGATCGCCGCGGCTGAACCGTAACCTTCCGGGCCCCGCTATTGTCTCCGATCGCCGGCCGCCGGTCGCCGACGCGGCGACGATCGCGGTCGCGGCGCGCCGTCGACGGTGCCCCGCCGCGTGCTCCGCGCCCTTTTCGTCCTCCCCGGCGCGTGTTGCCGCGTAGAAACGACCGGCAAGCCAGAATCCGCGAGCTAGAATCCACGGAGAAACGAACGAACGAACGAGCGAGCGTTTTCCGGCGCGCCGGAGATGAGATCCTCGCGCGTAAATTCGTCCCGAGCTACGCTTCCGATCGAAGCCGCTCGCTTATCCGTCGCGCTCGCGCGCGCAAACTTTCCCCGACGTTCGGCTCGCGTCCGATCCTTCCTCCGTCGTCTCCGTTCCTCCTTCCGTTACTCGCCGGACGATTTCTTTGGGGGCCCGAGTACGCGCGCGACGGACCGCGGGCCGCGAAACGAGAGTGGGAAAACGCGGCTCGGCTCGGCTCGGGAAAGATTGCGTTTGCTTTCTCTTTCGCGCGTAGATAAGCCGTTTTCGCGGAGAAAGTGTGCCGAGCGGCGCGCGGACGAACGCGCGATACACGCTCGGAGAAGCGCGCGAGCGAACATGGCCTCGCGGGAGCCGCGAATTTCGGCGAATTTCGACGGATCTCTCGGTTCAAGAATCGGCGAAGGCCTAATATCCTCGGTCCGCCGGAATGCCACGTCTTCATCGGCGAGACCATGCGAAACACTACGTCGAGGCGGATAACGCGCGCGTAGGCGCGACACGCTCCGGGAGCAAGACGTCGCCGCGCGAACATGGCCTCGTGGGTGCCGCGAATTTCGGCGAATTCCGGCGGATTAGCAGATCTCTCGTCTCCGAATCGGTGAAGGCCGAATATCCTCGGGAGTCCGCCGAGATACTGCGTCTTTATCAGCGAGACTATGCGAAACACTACGACGAGGCGGATAACGCGCGCGTGGAGAGAGAGAGAGAGAGAGTCGCGGAGACGCGCGCGGGGGGCACCGACGCGAGTGTTTCAGCGGTAGACCGCAGGCGGCAATGGGCAGCGGGCAGCGAGCCGTGGCCAGAGAGGGTTGAGAGAGAGAGGGTGCCGGTGAGGGCGGAGAGGGCAGAGGGTAACCGGAGGCGGACAGTCGGCCGAGCAGTTGAACGCATGGACGCACCATCGCGTCGTTCGCCGGCTCGTTGGCGGGTCCACGGGTCGGCGGGTCGGCCAGCGGGCCAGTCGGTCGCAAAGCCACTGACAAAATCATGAGCCACTTGTTGATCGGCCAATGACCAATCGAATACGGTACTTTGCGGACGCCGCGGTCTACCGGCGAATATTCGAGCGCGGATCCTTCGGAATCGCTTCAACTACTACGGTCTACGGGGACCGGCCCGGGAACAGGCCCGACCCGCGACGGACCCGCCGACGGTCTTAACCTTTTAGGCACGACGCGCCACTATAGCGGCTTTCGCGGATGTCATCTCTCTGAACGACGCGCCACTATAGTGGCTTGCTCTAGTAGCTCACTCGGTCATCGTTTGAATCAAATAATCGTCTTCGTATGTGCATTGTTTCACGCTTCTTTTGTCTTCGCATCGATTTACGATGTACAGACTTATCTTAACAATATAACTGTATCTTAACAATATACAGACAGAATATACAGACACTCTGTACAGTACATATCAGACTCTGCCGTCCAGGGAAATAGCCTCGCGCAGAATTCAGCCGTACCGAAAAAAAAACAGGATCGAAAAGCGCCGAAGAGCGCAATGGCGCTTCTTTGATTATGTGTCGAAGAAAGCCGAAAAGAGCAATAGCGCTCCTTCGATTATGTATCGAAAAGCGCCGAAAAGTGCAATGGCGCTCCTTCGATCATGTGTCGAAAAGCGCCGAAGAGCGCAATGGCGCTTCTTCGATTATGTGTCGAAGAAAGCCGTCAAACATAAAATAAAACGTTATGAATGAAAATATATATACCATTAATTTAGAATAGGTAACAACAAAATGCAGATTGGATTACTGACAGCGATGCGACGCGCGACGTATACTACATGCGTCCGAAAGACTGAGCACGTTTCGACAAATTTCGGGTGGGCCGTAAGTCGTCTGTTTCGGGCCTAATGACCTGGCTTTTCTCGACACAAAATCTGAAGAGCGCAAAAGTGGCTCGTGGTACGCAAACGGTGGTTAATAAGAGCACAGATTTCGGACGGACACGGGCCGGCGAGCTTGCTGCCGGCTCGATCGCCGATCCACGGACACGCCGATACGGAATGTAATTCTAGAAAGACGCGGCTTAGGCCCGACCTGGCCCGACAGTTTATTGACCAGTCGTTCGATCGGAATACGGTAAATTCTCCACAATTCGCGCGCAGATTGCGCAGAGAAATGGACAATCTGCGTGGTGGAGGTGCGATTGTTCGTTCCTGGAGGCTACTTTGTTGTCGCCGGTTCTCGATGACTATAAAAACGAGCGTCAATTAGGGAGTATTTAGTATACTCGTGATTTGTGGCTCGTTTTTATAGTTGTTGACAATCCAAAATTGTCCATTTTTCAGCGCAATCCGAGCGCGAATTAGGGAGAGTTTACTGTATTTTGATTGGTTCGGTGGTTCGAGACCTAACATTAGGTTTGCAGAACGTATCAGAAAGTGGCGTGCATCAAATTTTCTAATTCCCGATTAGTTAGATCGCGGAGATGCGTTTACGGGGAATTTGTTCAATAAACTTGAACGCCTATCGCAGATTGAACTGGCTAAATATCAGCTTGTACACAAATGTGGACAATTTTGGAAGAGGAGGTACGATTATGAATAACCTTGCGGCTCGAATAATCGCGTCTCCGCTACCCAAATTGTCCATTTTTCAGCGCAATCCGAGCGCGAATTAGGGAGAATTTACTGTCAATTCGCGAGCAGTCCGCGATGCTAGAAGGATTAGTTTAGCAACTGTTGCACGTAAAGATTTTTTTAGAAAATTGTCTCTAGCAGGAATCCGTTAATTGCAGTGGTGGAATCGCGATTTTCATGCTTCTTTAACCAGTTCTATCCAACGGCGACGTTGAACGACAGGCAGGTTCTACCGGTTCACGATCGAATTGACCAACCGAGACATCAAACTGTGACATTATTGACAGTAGAAATACCTATTATTAGTAGAAATACTTATTATTAATAGTAAGAATTTTAACCAAAATTCTGTTTCCGATAATCGACTTGGAATATTTTCATTTCGCATAAAGAAGATCCTGCGCGATTAATATGATAAAATTGCATACAATAATTTCGTCGAGAATTGACCTAGCGAAAAGGTACTTTCGATTTTTGTTATCGGCGTAGAAGAACGATTGAAAATCGCATTAAAATATGCTGTCGATGGGACGAGCGTTAACGGGGGACACGCGGACTTACGGGGCTCTCCGGATCTACAGTAACGTCTCCCTAACTGACGCTCAGATTGTACTCAAAACTGGACAATTCGGGAAGAGGAGATACGATTGTTCGAGCCTTGCGGCTCGTTTTTATAGTTGTTGGCAATTCGTGACTATAAAAACGAGCCGCAAGGATCGCACAATCGTATCTCTCCTCCTCCCAAATTGTCCATTTTTGTGGACAGTGTGGACGTCGATTAGAGAGACATTACTGTATTAACGCTTCCACGACCGCGCTAGAAACCTCAAAAATTATTCATAATATTAAAATATTTCGTTCAATTAAGCAAAAATTACGAAGCAAACTTATAATACATGGCATCAATTATCTCTTCAGCATTCGTGTCTCATTACTGTACAGTAATGTCTCCTCTAATTGACGCCCGGATTGTCCACAAAAATGGACAATTTGGGAAGAGGAGCCTTGGGAATTCGATCCCTTTCGACTCGTTTTTACAGTTACCGATTGTCAACGATTATAAAAGCATGGTGCAAAGCCGGAATAATCGTATCTCCTGTTCCCACACTGTCCATTTTTCCTGCAAAATCTAAGCGTCAGTTAGGGAGACATTACCGTACAGTAATTTGGGAAGAGGAGCCTTGCGAATTCGATCCCTTCCGACTCGTTTTTACAGTTACCGATTGTCAACGATTATAAAAGCATGGCGCAAAGCCGGAACAATCGTATCTCCTGTTCCCACATTGTCCATTTTCCTGCAGAATCTAAGCGTCAGTTAGGGAGACATTACTGCAGTCGGTTCGGACGCGTTTTCTCGGCGTTGATCGGAAAACATGTTTGGCTGTCGGTCGTTTCCCATGGTATTCATCGTTTTCGGGCTCTGTTTGCCGGCGCGGAGAGCAGCTCGGCTCGGCTCGGCTCGGCGCGACCCCTTATTGGCAACCGCTTCCCTTGTTCTCCGGCCCCCGACCCTATCTTACCCTACCTTACCTTGCGTTACCCTACTCCATCCATCGCTGCCGACCTCGCGAGCCAGCGAACCCGCGAGCCCTCCCCTTCCCCGCCTTTGCCTAGCCTATTCCGCGTTACTCATCTCCTCGTCTCCTCTCTTCTCTGTACCCTCTCCCAGACTTGGGCTCTAACCTCCCCGAGCCTCCCCCGATCTCCTGCAAAGCGACCCCACGGCCACCTCCAGCCTCCCCCTAACTACCTCGAACCGAGCCGAGCTTCCCCGTGCTCGGTTTCCTCCTGTTTCTCTTCCGCTTCTCTCTCTCCCTCTCTCTTTCTCTCTCTCGCTCTCTCAGTGTCTCTGTCTCTCTCTTTCTCGTTAAATCAATAAGCCATTCGGTCTGCTGCCACACTAGCTGCGAGGGCACTTTGTCCGATTTCGTTTCCGATCGGACTCGAATTCGGAGATCGTCGAGACGAGCTTCTCGCGATCGCGATCGCGATCCCAAAGATCGGACGAAGCGGAGGACGAAGAGGGAGGGTGGCGGGCGGAAGGGATGAAGGTGGCAGAATATATATTAGAAATACAGCGACGGAGTAGAGGAGAGAGTGAGAGAGAGAGAGAGAGAGAGCAGGCACCTAGCCGTGGGTAGCGACTTGGCAAAACAAGCGAATAAAGCGTAACGGAGAACCGAGTTCGTTCGTATTCGAAAGTTTTGGTGCGAACTCTGCAGCGAGGCAGTCGAATACAATGGCCGGGCAGAAGTTTCCGCGAAACTAAACAAGTTTATTTAACTTACCTCGGCACACCGGTTCCCACCCTTCGTATACTCCCCCGGATTCTCCCTCGGCTCTCCTCCGGTCGCATCTCTGTGTGGAATCTACCCTGCGAACTCGTTCTCCCGATCTCTCTCTCTCTCTCTCTCTCTCTCTCTCTCTCTCTCTTTGTCTGCTTCTCTCACGATCTGTTTCTCCGTTTCTCTCCGTTTCTCTCGCTGCACCCCGACCGTCTCCCAGAGCACCGCCAACTACGATTCCTCTTCTACCCGCCGATCGCCTCATCCGTTTCTCTGTTTCTCCCTCTTTTCACGCTTCTTCTTCTTCTTCTTCTTCTGCTTCTTCTTATTCTACTTCTTCTTCCTCTTCGCGGACAGTAATGTCTCTCTAATTGACGCACAGGTTGTCCACGGGAATGGACAATTTGGGAAGAGGAGATACGATTGTCCACGCGTCAGTAAGGGAGACATTACTGTAATTCCCGGTACAGTAATGTCTCCCTTACTGACGCATGCACAATTTGGGAAGGGGGGACACGATTATTCGAGCCTTGCGGTTCGTTTTTATAATCTCAAATTATCAATAACTATAAAAACGAGCTACAAGGCTCGAACATCGCATCTCCTCTTCGCAAATTGTCCAATTTTTGTGGATAATCTGAACGTCAGTAAGGGAGACATTACTGTACCGGGAATTACAGTAATGTCTCCCATACTGACGCATGGACAATTTGGGAAGAGGGGACACGATTATTCGAGCCTTGCGGTTCGTTCTTATACTTACGAATTATCAATAACTATAAAAACGAGCTACAAGGCTCGAACAATCGCATCTCCTCTTCGCAAATTGTCCAATTTTCGTGGACAATTTTAGCGTCAGTTAGAGAGACATTACTGTACCGGGAATTACAGTAATGTCTCCCTTACTGACGTGTCCCCTCCTCCCAAATCGTGCATGCGTCAGTAAGGGAGACATTACTGTAATTCCCGGTACAGTAATGTCTCCCTTACTGACGCATGGACAATTTGGGAAGGGAGGACACGATTATTCGAGCCTTGCGGTTCGTTTTTATAATCTCGAATTATCAATAACTATAAAAACGAGCTACAAGGCTCGAACATCGCATCTCCTCTTCGCAAATTGTCCAATTTTTGTGGATAATCTGAACGTCAGTAAGGGAGACATTACTGTACCGGGAATTACAGTAATGTCTCCCATACTGACGCATGGACAATTTGGGAAGAGGGGACACGATTATTCGAGCCTTGCGGTTCGTTCTTATACTTACGAATTATCAATAACTATAAAAACGAGCTACAAGGCTCGAACAATCGCATCTCCTCTTCGCAAATTGTCCAATTTTCGTGGACAATTTTAGCGTCAGTTAGAGAGACATTACTGTACCGGGAATTACAGTAATGTCTCCCTTACTGACGTGTCCCCTCCTCCCAAATCGTGCATGCGTCAGTAAGGGAGACATTACTGTAATTCCCGGTACAGTAATGTCTCCCTTACTGACGCATGGACAATTTGGGAAGGGAGGACACGATTATTCGAGCCTTGCGGTTCGTTTTTATAATCTCGAATTATCAATAACTATAAAAACGAGCTACAACGCTCGAACAATCGCATCTCCTCTTCGCAAATTGTCCAATTTTTGTGGATAATCTGAACGTCAGTAAGGGAGACATTACTGTACCGGGAATTACAGTAATGTCTCCCATACTGACGCATGGACAATTTGGGAAGGGGGGACACGATTATTCGAGCCTTGCAGTTCGTTTTTATAATCTCGAATTATCAATAACTATAAAAACGAGCTACAAGGCTCGAACAATCGCATCTCCTCTTCGCAAATTGTCCAATTTTCGCGGACAATCTTAGCGTAAGTTAGGGGGACATTACTGTACCGGGAATTACAGTAATGTCTCCCTTACTGACGTGTCCCCTCCTCCCAAATCGTGCATGCGTCAGTAAGGGAGACATTACTGTAATTCCTGGTACAGTAATGTCTCCCTTACTGACGCATGGACAATTTGGGAAGGAGGGACACGATTATTCGAGCCTTGCGGTTCGTTTCTATACTTACGAATGATCAATAACTATAAAAAACGAGCTACAAGCATCTCCTCTTCGCAAATTGTCCAATTTTCGCGAACAATCTCAGCGTCAGTAAGGGAGACATTACTGTATCCCGTTCTCTGCCCTCCGCTCGCCCCTCGTCCTCGTCCGCTTTTTACTTTTCCGCTGATCCGACTTGCACAGTCCCGCCCTTGTACCTGCAATAACGGCAAGTTTTCCAAAAGTTTCCGACAGATTAACGACTATTGGAATTGTTCGAGTTATGGGGTAGGGCGGCGCGGCGGAGGGCGGGGGCGGGGACGCGGGGCGCAGAGGGGGGCGGGGGAAGGAGCAGAGGGCGCGAGGAAGGACGAGGTCTCTCGATACCTTCGCGGAGGATACGGTCGCGGTGCTCGAACGCCGGCGTTTCGAACGATGGCTCTCGGTGTCGCTGTGAATGACGCTGCGACAGCGGGGCGGAGGGGTCGCGATATAACGCGCGGCCGTCGATATCCGAGAAAATTGGATTTGATCTACGAGGAGATTGACCGTCGTTTTTCTCGCTCGTCGATCTCCCCCCGCGGCGCGTCTCCTACCTCCCCCCCGGGGCCGGGTCCGCTCGAGCGGAGTCGCGAGGTTTCCGCGATTCGTCGAGCAATTACGACGAGGTATCGCGCGATCGCGAGCGAACGGACCGCGCGGCGCGGGGGCGGCGGTGGCGACGGAGAGTCGAAAAGACGAGCGGAATGAAAAAGTTGCTCGAGAAGAAAACGAAGGCGGTACACGGAGGGGGCCGCGGGGCGGCGGGGCCTGTGCGCAGCGACGTCCATGCCAGTGAAGTACATACCGCGAAATAGAATACATATGTACGCTGTATATCTTCTTTATGGCAACCATTAACATATTTTTTGCTATGCGTATTACCATACAATAGTGGCGCAAATATTACAACTTATGGCTGTAAATCAAAGCGCGGGAAGGGGCGACTCGGGAGACGGAACGCTCCGCACCGCTCCGCTCCGCGCCGCGCAGCGCCGTGCCGCGAGGCGGGGGGAAGCGGAAAGGGGGAAGAGGAAAGAGGAAAGAGGACGGAACCGGGAATATGAAATGGGAACGGGAATGAAAAAAAAAAGGAGGTGGGAAACGGCCAAAGAAAATGAGGGAGAGTGGAGTGGAGTGGAATGGAATGGAATGGAATGGAATGGAATGGAGCGGAGCGATCGGTGTATGCGCGTATACATATTTACGTCTATACTATTATACGTTATATATCGCGGCGTGTACGTGTGCGCGGAGCGTACGTGTGCCCCGTAAATGTGGCGCGCGCCGGTGTGTGCGCGCGCGCCTGGTACAAAGACGAGGCTAAAAGTACAGTCAAGTATTATACTATACGTATAGAATGGGTCTTATCCGCGCGCGATAGACGTCGCGGACAAGATCGGGAACGCGTCCGCGTGCTGTCCGCGTGCATGCGTGCGACGCCGATCGAACACCCCTTTTTTTCGCCCGTTGTGCCGGCCGAAGAGAGCTGATCATCGCCGCGAAGCATCACTCTCGTCGTCGAAAACGCGCGTCAGTTCGGTTTCCACGGAATCCGCGCGCAGAGAAAAAGATAACGAGACGTAGCCGCGTTTCTTTGTATCTGCCCCGATGCGTTCCGTCGCATCGAAACGGAAACGTAGGAGAAATTTTCAGATAATGCTCAATAGTAAATTAAGATATAATAACTTTCGTGAAAGTTGTACGACGGGGCGAAGAGATGGAGAGAAGAAAAAGACGATGGAAGTACGAGGGGCGAGGAGGTAGGGAACTCCATTAACTTTTATTTCTCTGGGAAAGTAACTTTGCCCCTTCCTCATTCCACGTTCCCCCTTTCCCTCTTTCCTCTTTCCATGGTTCCCCGTCCCCGCGGTCCCCCGCTCTCCCTCCCTCCTCGCCGCGCCGCGCCGCACCGCACCGCACCGCGCCGCGCAGCGCCGGCCGCCTCTCTCCACCGCGGAGCACTCGGCCGCCCTCGCACCCTCCACCCTGCGCCACCCTCGGTCCTCCGTCCTCCGCCCTCCGGCCGTCACCTACCACCCACCACCCATCACCCGTCACCCACCACCCGCTACACAACGTCCCGTCTATCCGCGTCCGTCCCTCCATCCTCGGCCGCTTCACCTCGTTCGCCTCCCTTCGCCGTTTCGTCGTTTCGCGTACGCCAATGCCTCTTCTACCCTCACCACCCTCGCCTCCTTCTCCTCCTCCTCCTCCTCCACCTCCTCGCGCTGCTCCTCCTGCTCGTTTCCCGTCTTCGCCCCCCTCCCCCGCGCCCCTGCCATCTCGTTCGGCGTTCCCCCGCCCGGTTCGAGAACGAACCTCCACCTTCGCCACCTTCGGCGGCTCGTCCCGCTTCTTCGAGAGGATTCCCCTCCGTTTCCTCGTTCCGCCGTTCCTCCTCGTTCTCCCTCTCGCGTGGCGCAACCCCCTCGCAACCCCCGTCCGAGGAGGCACACAGGCCCTCTTCTCTCTCCCTCTCTCTCTCTCTCTCTCTCTCTCTCTATCGCTCTTTCTCTCCCCCCGTCGAACCCTCTCTCCCAAGCAAGCTCTCTCGCAAGCCCGTGCACCGTTCCCGCTCCGCTGCCTCGATGCCACGATGCCTCGGTGCACCGGTGAAACTTTGTAAAGCGACTTAGTCAAACTTTAATAAATTCCTTCGTGGAGTTTCAAAGCGGTTCTACGCGGGATTGCAAATGATTACGTTTCCTCGCGCCCCACCCCGACACAGTCGCAGCAGCCTCTCTCTCTCTCTCTCTCTTCCGCTCGTTCGCTCGCGCTCTCTCTCTCTTTCTCGCTCTCTAGTTCTCGGTCTCTCTTGCTCGGTCTCTCTGTTCGCGAGATCGATCGACAAAAGGAACGTGGACGCCGTTGAAAATTGCATCCGCAATGGAACAAGTGCGTTCTCGGCGCGCACCGATTCGACGACTCCTCGAGGAGCACAGGCGCCCGCCGCGTTTTCCAAATCGCTGTCCGTTTTCCGTGCCGGCTATCTTTTCACTCTCTCTCTCTCTCTCTCTCTCTCTCTCTCCCTCTCTCTCTCTCTCTCTCTTCTCTGCACGCATCGGCTGCGTAAAACCGGTCGAAACGAGAAACTCGGTTCCCGGACGTCCGATTTGAAAATTACCGAAATTACGAAACCGCCGGTGCTCGTAGAAAGTTACGAAACGCGCTTTCTCGTTCGTGCTCCTATTACGCTAACAATTGCCCGGGATCCGCGAACAAACCCGGGGGGGGGGGGGGCTCTATCTTGTAGCTTCTATAATAAGGCCTCGCGGAACGATCGAAATCCCGGTGACAAGAGACGTTCGCTGCGTTCCGCGTGTAATACGACACCGAAATTCGAACGAAAAAATCGACGGAAACGACCGGCGATCGTTCGCGACGGTGACGGATCGACGACGTTGTCCAGACAGCGATAAAGTTTGCTTACGACGGACCGCGCGCGGTTAATTTCTTTTCGCGAAAATCGAGGCGATGGCTCGAGCGAAATCGAGAAATTGAGAGAGCGAGAGAGAGAGAGAGAGAGAGAGAGCGTGAGAGAGAGAGCGCGAGTGAGAGAGCGCTAGAGAGAGAGAGCGAGTGAGAGAGCGTGAGCGCAAGAGAGAGAGCGCCAGAGACAGAGAGAGAGAGCGCGCGCGCGCGAGAGAGAGAGAGAGAGAGAGAGAGAGAGAACGATCGTTGAAATCGCATCGTCTCCCGCACGATCGGATCGACTCGGACAGGATCGGGGGATCGGATCGCATCGCATCGCATCGCATCGTATCGCGTACGCGCATTCCCATGGCAACGATCTCAATCAGATACGAACCAGCTGAACGGAGAACAGAGAACCAGCTAGATAATGTATTCGATACAGGTAATATATAGCGTTCTAGATACAATATTTATGTCCCGACGTATTTCGCCTAGCAGCGCATTATTCATTCCGTATCGGTGAATAAGCATTTTAGTGTTACGGTATCTCGCGCGTTTGCGGAGCGTTGCCGGCGCTGGCGATTTCTTACCGCTTGGAATCGCACGATCGCTCCGAAAACCGTAACGACGGGGACCGTTTCTCAAAATCGAGGGACAGCACCGCGCCGGGCGGCGACGCTTTCTCTTCGAGATCACGATTGCCGTCGTCGTGCGCGCGCCAAACGTGAGAACCGGCACATTTTTTTGTTACATTTTATAAACGCCAGCGCGAGAAGACGCGTCCCGAGACGCTACGATTCCCGTGGACGATCGTCCCGATTAGTCGGAGGAGTCGCCGCGGCGGAGCCGTCGAAAAACGATGCAATTTAGCACGTATCGCGCGCACGATTCATCGAGGTGGAACACGAGGGGCGGAAGAGGACAGGGCGAAAGAAGGACGAGGGGCGGTGGAGGCGCGGAGCGGGGAAGGGTAGGAGACGCGAGCCGGGCGGCGAAGGCGGCGGTGGTGGTAGTGGCGGCGGCGGCTGGATGGGACGCCGGCGGTGGTAGTATAGGAAAGCAGGGAGGAAAGCTAAGAACGGTCCGATCCGTAGGGTAGACAAGATTCACACTTGTTGCTCCCTTCTTGGTTGTAACGCGAAAAGCTCGTTTATCCGAAGAATTTCCTACGGTCAAGAGATCACGCGGTCGCACGACCCTTTCCCTCGGTGTTCAACGCTCGGTCCCGGTCGCGCGAACACGACCGCGCTCCGCCGAAATCGCTCGAAAGCGTTCGCATGATCGTGAAACAACATCGGGGTGGGAACGGCGAAACCAGAGGAGGTGGAGGAGGAGGAGGAGGAGGGGTGGAGGAGGAGGAGGAGGTGGCGGAGGAGCAGGAGGTGGAGGAGAACGTGGAGGAGGGGGGCATCACGGCTACAAAGAAACGCTCGCTTACCGTCACCGGTAATAAGAGATCTACAAGAGATAAGCGAACGCTCGCGTAATAAGTAAAACCGGTTTAGGAGACCGTCGACGATAATGAGAATCGACGCGCGCGAGATAAAAACGAATCGGTTTAGCGAGTTGCGCGATTCGTCTGGCCTGGGCGAGGGGAGGCGAGGGGGCGCAGCGATGGGCGACCGAGGGGCCCGGGGGAGAGCAGGGGTGAAGACAGACGAGTGGCGAGAGAGGAGAGGCGAGAGAGGAGAGGCGCGGAGTCGGTGAAACGCGAAAGTGCAAACACGAGAAAATAAAGGGACGTTTCGTCGGCGAGGAAAAGAGAAAACTGTTGTTTCGCCGATAAGCCTCTGGCTATTATCAGCTGTGCAAACGTTCGTCCAAAGAAATTTGTAAAATCAACATTTGTTCAAGATGTTGAAAAGCTCCGTTAATGGAGTCTGAAACGAGTGGGAGAGAGAGAGAGAGAGAGAAAGAGAGGGAGAGAGAAAGAGAGAGAGAGAGAGCGAGATAGACAGACAGAGACCGGGAGAAGGGATAGAGGAGGGGGGGAACGGTATCGACGTCTCGTTCTCGCGTCGAATCCGATTCGTGTTGTCGGACCGGGCTCTGAATCAGTTTTAGGGTGGTTCGTTCGGTTTTCGTTGCACGGATTTGGTTCTCGTGCCGCGAGAGACTCGCGCGATTTTGTGCGGTTCGCGTGGCTCGTTCCCGGGCCGGCAAACTGGTCGGGTACGTTGACGGGACGGTTGGCAAGCGTGGACCCGTACCCGGACCGGGTATCCGGTCGTCGGTCGGCCGTTTGTCCGGCTGTCTTGCCCTTCGACTACTCCTCCACCTTGCTCCCCCTCGCGCCGCCGCTCGCCGTTCCCCATTCCACGGCTCGGAACAACTATTTGGTTGAGTCATAAGTAATCGCCGTTCCTTCGCGTCGACTTTATTGCGCCTCCGTATATACCTGGCACGGAATAACTTCATTCAGACCGGCGCGCCTCATTATCGAGGGACTGCTCACGAAATTACGTTGCTTTTTACGGACGATAATCCGTAGACTCAAGGTCCGAAATAGCAGCCGGGGGCCCAGCCGTTTCACCGTTATCTCGACGATTTCTCCGTTTCGACCGATCCGAGCAAATCCAGGCTGCCCGTCGCCGCCCTCCGGAATCCCCGAAAAACTTTACCAGAGCCGGTTACCCTCGCCGGCAATTACTCGTGACTCAACCCGATGCTCAAATCCGCCCGGGCGGCCCAGCCGAGCTGACCACCTGTTCCACGCGCGTAATTTCCATCGATCGGGGGCCCGGATCGGGGCCGTCGGTTTCGGGGCCCGTTCGCGAACGCGGTCCTCGCCGGCTCGAACGGACGGGCCCCGGGTTTAGTTAGATTTCAGCTGGATTAGCATAGACGCCGCGAGATTCGATCCCGTTAGCTCTCTCCGTTCAGCCGGCACGGGGGGGGGGTCTCTCGTCGATTGCTCGAAAGTTTTCCTAGCCTGATGACGAAGGACGCTCGTTCGCCGTAATCTTGGCTCGTTCGCCGCGCAAAAGTGAAACGACTCTAAAGAGGCTTATTTATCGCACGGTGGACGCGGTCGACGCGATCCAGCTCGGCTCTCGACGCGACTCGGATGGAAGGCGTTTAACCTTTTCGCCGAGAGCATCGTGCGCCAAACCGCTCCGCAGTCCCCCTCCCCCGATGAGATTCGAAGAGAGCTCGCGAACCGTTGCTAAACAACGCGTCCGATGTAACTAAACGAAAACAGCCTTAGAGAATTAGAAGAATTTCATTCGGCAGAGAAAACAACAAATTGGCCGCCGTTTGGAATCGGACGACGTCGCAGACGGTTGCCCGCGCGCGGCTCGCAAAAACATGCACGCGATCGAATAACGCTCGAAACAATGGACGATAAACGTCTCTCTGTACGGCCGGCCGGTGCTCGTTCCCGGTGCTCGATCGCCCATCAAAACAAGCGAATCCGTTCGGCTCGCTCTGGGTCCCGTCGAAGAATATCCCGTCGCAGGATATCCCGTATTCCTGCCAGCGACCGGCGTAGTCCTGTTCCTCGTTTCCTCCTTGATCGATCGTCGTCGACGTCGACGTCGTCGTTCCGGCGAACAACGAATTCGGCCCGCGTCGAGGACGCGCCTTCTCCCCCGTGACGACGCCTATGCGTTTTGGACGATCCGATGAGTCAGAAACCGTCGTCTCGAGCTCTTCTCCCGGCCGAACATTCTCCGGATACTTTCGAACACGAAACGAAATGCTGCTACATGTTTATTCTGCTGCTCGTTCCAAAAACTCCGAGAACGCTGAAACGTAATACATAATGTTAGACGGCAATTATGGAACGGTGTGGCTCGGGCGACGGAAAAGAAGGAAAAGATGGGAAGGAACGACGATGCGAAACGAACGACGACGGTCGTCGGATCATGGTCGTCGAAACGGTATACATATTTCGCGTGGCAGGCATGGAAGCGGCGATCGCGTTGTCCGGATCGCGTAACAACCTCGTTCGAGTAAACGTTCCCGAGTAAATTGTCGTTTACCGCGAACACAAATGTACGAGAATACACGTTAATACGATTGGAATGCCACTGAAATTAAAGCTACCTTTCACGGGAACGTAATGACTCTTTATAAACTGCGACGTAATCCTGGCGCGGAGCGGCGAGGAGCGGCGCGGTGCGGAGCGGAGCGGCGAAGAGAGGAGAAGCGAGGAGAAGAGGAGCGGAGAAGAGAGGAGAGGTGCGCGGTGCGGCGCGCCTCGCGCCCCCCACCCCTCCGGAGCCTAGCTGTTCACCGCCACCGCTGCCGTGGCCTACTTTCTTAGAATATTCGAGTATCCGAGCGTCGATAGATAATAATACTGCGTTAAACGCCGCGTAGAAACGAGCCGAGTTTTCCTTCCTTGCTCGCGCGCGCACCGTTTTGTCGTCCTTTTCGACGCTCTTGTCTCCGAAATTGCACAATCAAAACGGAGAATTAGAAAATCCGAACGCTCTATTGCGAACCGACGCTTTCACGATGGAAGAACACCACCGAACGTTGGCCAAGAACCGCGTGATGGACGGCCAGAGGACTCCGTCAATGGTGCTATTGATAGTAACCCAACCATAAAATATTTCAAATGACGGATCGATACGTCTTAGGATTTTTACGACAGGGTCTTCGCTCCGGCTGGAATATTTTCAACGAGAATGTTAAAAGTTACGGACGCGGACAACCCTGACCTTCTCGTATAATTGCTTGAAAGGCCCTTTTGCAGTTCTCGATTGTATTGGATACGGTTTTATGGTACGTCGGGTTTTATTTCTTTAGTGCCGGTCGAAACAGTTTTATTTGAATGGCGAAATACTAAAAGTATACAAAAAAAGTCATATATATATTTATTTATTTATTTATAAAGTTATATTAACACTATGCCGTCCACAGATCTTAGGTATGATTCTTTCGTTTGACGCCGGCATAATAGCTTGGAAATGTTAGATTTAAAAAAGAATTTCGAAGATGACGGTAATATAAATTCCTGAAATTAAGATATAAGTCGTCCAAGAATCTTTGTACTTAATTCTAGTTATTAGTTTGCTGCCTTTCAACACCCAAGAAATATAGTTAAAAAGAAAGTCATATATATATTTATTTATTTGTAAAGTTATATTAACACTATGCCGTCCGCAGATCTTAGATATGATTCTTTCGTTTGACGCCGGCATAATAGCTTGGAAATGTTAGATTCAAAAAAAGTTTTCGATTATGGCGGTAATATAAATTCCTGAAATTAAGATAAGTCGTCCAAGAATCTTCGTGCTTAATTCTTAGTTAAATAAGCACGATGCTATGGTTAGTTTGCTGCCTTTCAACACCCAAGAAATATAGTTAAAATGTTATTACAGTTTTTCTAAATGGTGCCACCGGACGGCATAGCGTTAATAACTGAGCAAGTTTTGAGAACGAACAATATATAAATTTTGAAAGGAATCAAAATCACAGAACCCTGAAAATATTAAGAAATTATATTTTCGCTAGTTTTAGAACTATTTAAAAAAATGAACACTTCTCAAGTATAACCTATATACAATGTATATACATATACATACGTACATAGTGCATCGTTGATCTGTAAAATGTCTCAGCGTCGAAGACATCGGGCAAAACAAATGGCGGTGGCTGAAAGAAGGACATTGTTCCTGTAGGATCTGGCCAAGGAGGAGGGTGTTCTCTCTGGGTAAGTGGACCGTGTCAGGCCGCTCGCCCGAGAGCCTCGAGGGAGGGTCTCGTTCTTTTGAGTCCGTTAATTCTATAATTACAGAGACTTGTTTCCGATTCGGCATGTTATACGCCGGGACGACTCGCGGATCGAGTCGCGAATCGAGCTCTCGGCTCTGTTTCCCCTGTCGGTTGCGCCACCGGCCTCTTTGAATTGCTGCCCCTTCACCCTGCGCCCCCGTAGCCCCTTAGAGCCTAGGCCGGCGTACCATACCATCCAGTTGCTCCCCTCCTAGGAGCCGGTCTTCCCCTTTCTTTTTCAGCGTCGCGTCCACGATGTACGATGCACGCGGAGCACACGAATGCACGAATCACGGAGTCGTTATATGGGCCACGAAACACGGACGCCATTGCGTCCCGACAGATTTGTAGAACATCCCGACCGACGAAACTATCGTCGCCCGGACTATCGTTTTTTTTTCGGTCATGTCCATAGCCACGAGAGCTCTCGCGAGACATCGCCAGCTGGAAATTTCCTAGGTCCTCGATCCGCGCGCGCATTGAGGATCGCTGCGATTGAGGATCACTGGCGATAGTCCGTTGCGAAACTATTTTATTTTCTCGATCGAAAACAGAGTCTGTGTTCTTTGCAACCTTTCCCGATGGTTTCCGTTACGAAGGAGATATCCGCTCCGTCGTGTGACGCATTTCAGGACCCCACGGCGGATCGTGGGGATTGCTTGAAATTCCGATCAGAAAATTTCGGAGACGAAACTGCCCGGCCCGGCGCGCATGTTATACATGTGTAATCATTTTGTAGTACCGTATAACCCCGGATAGCATGCCTTCGGGGACTCGCCCTGGCGGCGGACACTTAACCCCTTATAACCCTAATTTCTAGCGTGGATAGAAAGCGAATGTCTGTTACACGCAGCAAGGGAAAACTGATCTTCGAATGTAGATGAATAAATGAATTTTAGGATTGCGAAAAAATTCGAGATGTATTCCGAGAAGTAAACATTGACAATTACATAACCTTTCTTGACTACGTGGGAGAGAGAGAGAGACAATAAGATCAGGTTAGAAATAAGAAATACAGCGAGCGCGCATTAAAGAGATTTAAAATGACAGAATGAAATATTAGATTACACACTGAGGCACGATATACGTTCACAGAACTGACTTTTCATTGCGCCAAACGTATTAAACACGTAATGCTATCTCTTGCTAAACTACCGTAGTTATTGCTTGGAACTAGCACTTTTTTTTTTGTTACGCCAAGTGAAACATCGCGCTCCTTTCTACCCGCATACGCTCAGCGAGTGAAAATTGCCATATTTTCTATTTCAGATAAAGTTGTTTAATCCCTTGCCGTGTAACGAGTCTCGCACCCGTGATAGAAATTTCAAATATAACCTACTAAGTACGTATGTTACTCCCTTCTTTCGTCGCTTCGACTGCCGCGTCACTCGGATGACGCAATTATTTACTCGGATCACGAAATTAATATTTCCTTCTCGATCCGATCGGGTTCCGCGAGATACAAGAAAGTTGAAACGAAAATGTATTCATTTTTCATGCAGCGAACGAGACGCTCTCGTTCGAAATACGACGGTTACGAGTGAAAAACACAATTGGCGAAATTGAATATGGATTAAAACCGCGGGGGGGGGGGATCTTTCGCGCGGCCATCGAGAAGCGCGCGACGGTTAATGAAATCGGATAGATAACAAAGAATGTGTAAAAAGCGGAGCTACCTCCTTATTGCTTGGAAAGCCTTCATTTGTTGGACAGTGGTATCGTTGGTTTAGGGATGGTAGGGGGTCGGTCGGTTGTTCGTTCGGTTCTGCTCGGTCTGTGCTCGGGTCTCTTGGTTCTGCGTGTTTCGCGTCGACTCCCCTGTCGCGGGACACGGCTACCCCCACCACCCGCGCGTGCCACGAACCAAAGGTTCTTGAATCATTCCCGCGCCGGCCGCCGCGAGGAGCGCGCGTCGTTTTGCCACGCTGTCACCGGTTACGCCACGAGTCGAGCCCGACTCCGACTCGAATCGAATCGAGCCGAGCCGAGCCGAACGGTTGTGTACGTTGCGCAGCAATTCGAAACTCGATCACGCGCTGTCGTTCGGTCTGGTGCTCTTGTGTCTCGTTCTGTCTCTCGCGCGTGGTGTTTACACGCGGTAATCTGCGTTACGCCATCGCTTAAACATCCACAGTCCGCGTCCCGAGTACGCGGCCGAGGAGGAATCGTTCGCCGTGCCGAGTCCGTGCGTGCACCGAGGAATATCCTCCGGATTTGTTCTCGCAGTGAAACGAAACGAAACGGAACGATACACCGAACGGATCTAGTGAAACCGAGGGAGAGTTTTGGTGATCGGCAGGCTTACGACAGTGTGGTTCGAGCGTGTACCTGTGGGGTTGCACGTGCACTCGAGAGTCGATAACCTGGATTTCGTTGCGTCGCATGCTACCCGATAACCCGACTGCACGGTAAGTCGAACGAAAGAAACGACGCTTACTTCTCGGATCGCTCGGTGTCGCGTTCTCTCTCCTCTCGTAACCGTGAACCAGGCTTCGTATTATAACCCGTCGATCGAATCGAATCGATTCGAATACACGTACGTCGTCGTCGTGCCCGTGCTGTGTCGCCACGATATCGCGATAGGTTACCATTCGACGCTCGTAATTTCTCTCGAGATCTGCACACGACGTAAAACGCGTGGCGTCGAGCGCCACCTCTCGAACGCTCCGCGAAGCCTGCGGAGTCGGGCCGCGCCACGCCATGACATTTTTCAAAGCGGAACACATTCTCTCCCTTTTACTTTTTCGCTTCCCATCTGCTCGGATCGCGGCGCGTTTCGGCCGGCTCTGTTCTACTCGGAAAGACCGAGTTTCCGACGACGAAACTTCTCGCACGCCCTTCGCCACGTCGAAGAATCCCCTTTTACGCGTAAATCGTGTCCCGTCGGAGGAAACGATTCCTTCGCCGAAGGCACATCTTTATTCGACGCTATGCAACGGGATCAACGACGATCGTCGGACCGTTTCTTTGCTTTCGCCTCTCTGAAAGAGAACAAATATTATATGGAGAAAAGAGGTGTTTTTATGGTGGTGGTGGTGTCCGATCGCTGTGAACGCTTTCGGAATCACTGAATTTCGTCAGGAATTGAGAACGACTGCAACGAGAAACGAGGGGAGCAACGAGCTGCGAATTACAAAGGATAATGGTCGAGAGCGGGTCGGAGTGGGGATAGGAGAGCGAGATGGTGACGGTGTCGGCGATGGGGGTGGGGCGCCGAGGAACAGGTTTAACGTTGCTTACATCGAGTAACAGACCTGTTCGAGTATATCTATTAGATCTCTGCTCGGCTATTCTCTCTCTCTCTCTCTCTCTGTTCTCTTCTCTCTCTTGTTCGCGCTCGCGGCCCGTTCTTTTCCACGCTCTTTCTCTTTCTCGCTGCTCTCGGCCGCCGAAGGAAAACCTGGCCCCGAGATTTCAACCAGTCGATTGCGACAATCGACGCGGGAGAGAGAGAAGGGTCTCTCTCTGACAAGTAGCCGAGCTTTTTCGATCGAACGAGAGCGCTCGTTCGTAATTTGTAAGCGCCATATTGTCTGCTGCGACCACGCGGGGACCAGCAGGCGCTGCTCGTGGATTGGACGAACGAGGAAGCGGGACCACGACGATTCTTTCAACGATTATCCGCCGCACGCGAGCGCGTATTCGCGAACAAGTAAAATATACGTGTTACACACCGTACGCATCTCTGTTTCGTCTCGTCTCGAATCTCTCTACTCGTTACATGCTCTCTCGCCCAGCGATCGTCCACCTAGCAACCTACCAACCTACCTATCTCTCCGTACCTTCCTGTCTACCTACCTACCCACCAACCTACCTACCTACCTACCTGCCCGCCAGCCTGCCTACCTGCTACCTATCTACCTATCTACCTACCTGTTCGCTTTCTTGCCTGCTCGACCGGCCGGCCGCCGGCCCGTCTGCCTGCTGTTGCTTCTGCTGGAAAAAGCAAGCGTGTTGCGCTCTGCTCTCTTCTCTCGCGTTCTACTCCGTCGGACTGGACGATCGTAGAGACGCACCGTGTAAAGAGAAGCGTTCCCGATCGTTCCGTTGAGTTCCGACGAATTTCCGGCGATTTTTGCTCTGTAGAACTACGCCGATTTTTCGCTGGAAAGAGAGAGAGAGAGAGGAAAGCTGGAGAGAGAGAGAGAGAAAGCTGGAGAGAGAGAGAGAGAGAGAGAGGAGCAGCTTCTCCGGCACACCTGTTCGTTTAGAATGATCGTCGTCGTGAGAAGCGGCGGCGTATCGGTGCGTCGAGTACAAGGACCGCGGGCCCGCCTTCCAGATGTCGGGGACCGTCACGGGGACCGACGAAGACAGCGTCGTCCTCCGCGTATCGCCTCGTTTTTTCGAGGAACCGACGCTCGTTCGCGGGGACGCGTTTCAACCTCGGTACACCGAGGAGTGGGGGGAGGGGGTGCGATCCCGGACTATGGAAAACAGAAGAATTTTGATCGCGTTTTCGTTCGAACGAATCCGGTAAACTAGAGGGAAGCGTAAAGGGTCGATGACCGCGGAGGAACGCGAGTTACGCGTTTGGTCGAGGGTGGGTAGAGCGTCGGCGGCGGCGGCGGCGGTGGTGGTGGTGGTGGTGCTGCTGCTGCTGCTGCTGCCAGCGGTGGTGGTGGTGCTGGGTGCTGGGTGCCGGTGCCGGCGATAGTGGTGGTGGAAGGCAGCGACGGTAACGAACGTAAGGGGAGGCGGCCAAATCGAACTCGAGACGCACGTAAAGAACCTAATAATGTTTCTGGTTCGACGTTGCGTCTCGTCGACGAATGTATGCGCTTTGTTTGCTTCTCTCTCTCTCTCTCTCTGTGTGTGTATATATGTGTATAATAATAATAATAATAATAATAATAATATATATACAGAGAGAGAGAGAGAGAGAGAAGAGAGAGGGAGAGAGAGAGGCAAACAATCGGCGGATATTATGCATAATATATATATACATAATATCCGCCAATTTGATCGTCCAGGTGCTAGGCCCCGAAGGCCGAGAGGGTTGAAACCGCGCGAACGGATGAAACGCGAACGTAGCTCCGGTCTCCGCGGACTACAGGAGCCGACGAGAGCATGGCGGAGCAGAGAACGGGGTTTGATCGCGACGAATCGAAACTCTCCGACGAATAAATTGAAAGAGCGCGTTTCGTTCCCCTTCCATCGCCGCCGTCCGACTCCGCGTTCCGCGTACCATCGGAGAGGTTCTACTACCTACCTACTATCCCCCCACCCCACCCCCCGGTGTGTTCTCGGCAATGATTCAGCCGTGAGCGACGGTTAACGTCGTTTATCTGTTTCCAGAGAAACGAGAACCTCGATTTCGCGCTGAACGTGCCGCAGTCTCATCACCCGACGCCTTATCATCATCAAGAGGGTTACGCCATGGCCGATCAGGTGAGTTCACCCGCGGATCTCGAGCGAAACCGACGAACGGAAAGGGGCCACGAACGCGTGCACGTGGTGTTCCGTCGGGAGCGGACCCTCGTCGAAATAGAATCCGTCGGTGGCCCGGTTACGGGCCCGCGGGGCGCAGAGTCAGCCCGTCCTCCCGCAGATATACGTACACAATATTCGGCCTCTATCTTCTCGCAGAGACATGGTAAACAAAAACAATCGCTGTCCCCGAGAACGACTCTCAGCAGCTTCGCGTTCTCTCTTTCTCTCGTTGTTTGTTTATTCGGTGTTCGACCTATTCGTCACCGCGTTTCGATCTCGAGGGAAGGCTGTAGAAGGGAACGAAACGTGTATACGCGTTCGACACGAAGAGAAAGAAAACCAGCTTTCGATCTCGGCGGAAACACGGTTCTTAGGACCGGGTTTCGAGCGTCGTCCGCGTGTCCCGTGTGATCAGGGGACGAGAGGAATTAGCGATCGCACACCACTCGCAGGTCTAGGCGTCCGTTCTCTGTCCCTCTACCCCGCCCCCTCCCTCCCTCCGCGTTGCTTTCTCGAGTCGTTCTCGGAAGCAGATCGCTAGAGGAACGACGCGGACGGTCGTCCCTCGAATCTGGTCGTTGGATGCGGGCAAGGGCGCGAGAGTGCGCCGCGCCGGGTACGCAGGTACACACTTTGTATTATGTCTATCCTATATTGCGTGTGCGGACGCGAGAACGGCGAGCTGCTCCTCCTCCTCCTCGCTCTGTGTATGCCGTTGACTCGCTTACTCGCTCGTTTACTCGCTCGTTTACTCGCTCGCTCGCTGCGAACACGAAGACACGGGCGAATAGGATCGCGAACCAGCTCGAGAGAGCCACCAAGCAAACCTACCACTGTATCTTGGCGGAGGTATATGTATGTATATAGTAATATATATATATAGGGGCAAAGAGAAGAAAGGGGGTGGAACAGGCGAACCGAGAAAGAAAAGTTTCGACCCGTTGGAGGAAGAAGATGGATAGATGCGTAGTCGATTCGGCGGAGACGGAAAGGGGTTTCGGGGGAGAGTGGGTGCGCGCTGGAGAAGGAGTAGGAGTAGGAGTAAGAGTAGGAGGTAAGAGTAGTTGAAATAGGACGGGATGGGACGGGACGGGACGGGCCGGGCCGGGACGGGACGGGACGGATACGATGTACGCGTACACACGATAGCGGAGGGGTAAAGCGCGCAGCGAAAAGGGACGGGAGAAGAGAAGCGGGAGCGGAACGATAGAGTAAGAGAAACACCGCGAGTTAAGGGGTAACGCGCGATGGGCATGGGGGGAGAGAAGGGAGGCAGAGGTAGGTGTACTCGATCAATAGGCAAGTACGTTCCTTCAAAGGAAAATTCCTGACGCTATTAAATCCAATTTAAAAACTTTTATTCCCCGTACCTCCCGCCCCCCGCCCCCACATACTACATGGCGAATTTAGTTTCCTTTGTTTCCCGCCTCTCCGTGTCGTCCCCCGTGTTGCTGCTGCCACCCGTGTGTGTGCCCCGTGGCCCGTGCCCTGTGGCCCGTCGTGTCCCTTGCGAAACGGCGAGCGCGTTTCGCGCGCTGTGTACACCATACAGCGACGTTTAAACGAGTCGACGAGGAATATAAACGACCGAAAAGCGTCGTCGTCGTCCAACGATATCCGAGAGCCATGTGTATCCGTTTTCGAGAACGACGGGAGCGAGAGAGAGAGAGAGAGAAAAGCGCGGCGAACCGGAGCCGGAGAACCGGAACTGGAAACGGATACGGAAACGGAAACGATCATCATCCAGGTCCGCGAGAACCGGGCCATGTGGAGGCCCCAGAATTTTTCAAGTTTTTCCGATTTCTGTCTTTGTTACGCAAGCTCTTCTTCCCGCGCGTCCACGTTGATTCGCCGATCCGAGCAGGCCGCGCTACCTCGATGCGTTCGACCGTTCGTCAACTTTCCCTTTCTTCGTAGACGTTTCACACGCCCAGCTTCGGCGACGAGGATTTCGATATTCCCTCGATTCATTCTCACTCGCACCAGCAGCAGCAGCATCAACGCCAACAACAACAACAGCAGCAGCAGCAGCAACAACAACAACAGCAGCAGCAGCAACAGTCCCAGCAACAAGCTCAGCACGATCAGATGCATAGCTATCAGGCGCGGGTGAGTCTCGTTGGGACCAGAGAGAGAGTGGGAGAGAGAGAGAGAGAGGGAGAGAGAGAGAGAGAAGTACAAGCAGAGCGCGTGTGAGACTCATTTGAAATTCCTTTGAAACCGATTTCACAGATGATGCAGTCCACCGGCGGTATTCAACAGTCTCCGGACGGATTAAATCTGGACCCCGGAGGATATCAGCAATCGCTCTATCTGCAGCAAGACCATGCGATGCAACCGATCAGCGTCGGGTAAGCCCCCGCGTCGATTCACAGTTTATCGAGATCCAACGGGCCGTGGCCTTTTCCCTACGCGATTAACAAATTTAGTCCGTTGGCTCTTGTCTTATTTAACTCTCGTGTACCGATCACTTTCCAGTATCAGTACAGTAATGTCTCTCTAATTGACGCTCAGATTGTCCGCGATAATTGACCGCACAGAAATGGACAATTTGGGAGGAGGAGATGCGATTATTCGAGCTTTGCGGTATGCTTTTGTAATCACGAATTGTCAACGATTATAAAAACAAGCTTCAAGGCTCGAATAATCGCGTCCCCTCTTCCCAAATTGTCTGTGCGTCAGTAAGGGAGACATTACTGTACCGGGAATTACATGCGTCAGTATGGGAGACATTACTGTAATTCCCGGTACAGTAATGTCTCCCTTACTGACGTTCAGATTGTCCACAAAAATGGACAATTTGGGAAGAGGAGATACGATTATCCGAGCCTTGCGGCTCGTTTTTATAATTGTTGACAATTCGACAAAATTGTATCGCAGACGTCGAAGAGATGTTTCGCATAAGTCAACAACTAAATTTATCCCTCAAACATCTGCCATCGTTTGCAACACGAATGCTAATAATTATGTTCTAAATTATAAGTTGCATTAGAACCCTTTGGCCTACTGTTGCCGGGTCATTTTGACCCAACGCGTTCGAATGGTCATTTTATTGGCCAATTTTCGATTCGATTGCTGAGTCAATGAAATAAATGTTACGCCAAGGATAACGGAAAGACTGATAAGCCAAGTACAGTAATGTCTCTCTAATTGACGCTCAGATTGTCCACAAAAATGAACAATTTGGGAAGAGGAGATACGATTGTTCGAGCCTTGCGATTCGTTCTTATAGTTACGAATTGTCAACAACTATAAAAACAAACTGCAAGGCTCGAACAATCGTGTCTCCTCTTCCCAAATTGTCCATTCCTGTGGACAATCTGAACATCGATAAGGGAGACATTACCGTAATCGTTTGCCAAAGGGCTCTCCGATATCCGTGAAATTTTAACACGTTGCACGACTCGAGTTTTTTCTCACGATTTTTCCGCCGCAAAGAATATCCCGTGGCAACTCACACGTGTCAGCACGGAGCGCGGCCGTTCATCTACAATTTCTATGCGGTCGCAACACACGCGGAAATCGGTAAGCAATCTATAACAACCGCGGATGTTTTTTTAAACAAATACCGAAGAACCAAGCAAGACCCCGTGCGCAAATATTCGACAAATTCTCCAACACTGAATTTGCCGAGCTCTAAAAGCGACTAACTAAACGCGTTGTTGTTCATAAAAAACGACAAGGCTGAATTTATTTGCACGCTCCGCCATTTTTGTTACAACTGATGGACTAATTTAGCCAACAGTTTCTCGAGAAAGTGACCGAGTAATTTCGACAATGAAACGAATGAAAAATGTAAAACCGGCGTGAAGATTTCGCCGACAATGTCGAACACGTGAACGCCAATTTTGAATCACTATGTTCTCGTCTCAGCTCCAGCTACAGTAGCCCGCCTGGTTCGTACGCGCCGATGAGCTCGCCGCGCCAGCAGCACGGAAGCCAGCAGATGATGTTGCTCCAACAACAGCAACAACAACAACAACAACAGCAGCAGCAGCAACAACAACAACAGGCACAGATGCAGCAGCACATGCAGTACATGCACACTCAGCAACAGCAGTTGCAGCAGCAACAGATGCAGTACAGGAGTCCCACAGGGGGTAGTCCGCCGACGATTCAGTCGAGCAGCGTGCCGGAGCCGAATAACAACACGACCACCAGCGAGGACAGCGACGACAGCACGCCGCACTCTGGAATGGTAAGTCGCGAACGATATCACTGTTACCGTGCCGAGTGATCTTCACCGAGTAATAACCATCCGATTCCATCAGATCACCGGGATAAAGCGACCGTCGCCGGAGCCGGCCGACGTCGGCGCGAAGAATCAGAGGAAGCCAAAGTCGCAGAAGAAGAAGAAGAAGAGGGATCCAAACGAGCCGCAAAAGTGAGTAACGCGTTCGACTCCGCGCCTCTTCGCAAGACCAACAGACTCTGCATCGTCGATATATATTTGTTTCAGGCCCGTGTCGGCGTACGCTCTGTTCTTCAGGGACACGCAGGCGGCGATAAAAGGTAAAAACGCCAGCGCGAGCTTCGGCGAGGTGTCGAAGATCGTTGCCTCGATGTGGGACGCTCTGGACAGCGAGCACAAGAACGTGAGTGGCCGTGTTCTCGTCTTCCCCGCGTGTAGCACCAAGCCAGTTCTTGATTCGTTGTTTTGCAGGTTTATAAGAAGAAGACAGAGGCGGCGAAGAAGGAGTACTTGCAAGCCCTGGCCGCGTACAGGGCGTCTCTCGTCAGCAAAGGCGCGGCCGAGAACGAGCAACAGCAGCAGCAGCAACAGCAGCAGGCGTCGCCTCAGCAACAGCAACAGCAGCAACAACAACAGCAACAGCAGCAGGTTCAGTACGCAACGTACGGGAACTACACCGGAACCGGGACCCCCGTGAGCGTCTCGTATCAGGTCTACAGTCCGCAGCCGCAACCACCGTCTCCTCAGCAGCAGCACGCGCATCCGCACCCGCATCAGCATCAACACCAGCACCATCATCCGCATCCTCAGCAGCAACAGCAGATGCAGATGAAAAAGTCGGCTCATCATCTGAGCATGACGGGGAATCCGCAGCAGCAACAGTCGCAGCAGGTAGTAACGCGTCGCTCGACTTTCGTTTTTGCTCGTCGTCAGCGTGTGTTCTCCTCCGTTCTCGTTTCGAAAGCCGTATTTCGCGTATTGATCCTCGTTTCTTGTCCAGAGTCTGATGAACAGCGGAATGGTGTCATCGCACATCAGTCAGCAGTCGCAACAGTCGCAGTCGCAGTCGCAACAGCAACAGCATATGCAACAGCAGGTCTCCCAGCAGCAGTACATGCAGGTGAGCCCCGTCGCTGCAGGGTGGATTAATTTGTCCTTCCAAGGTGATGACCTAACGGTTTGGCGGTTGCGTCGACAGGTGCAGCAACAGCAAGTGCAACAAGTACAAGTGCAGCACCAGTCGCAGCATCACCACCAACACCAACAGCAACAGATGCTGCACGCGAGCCCTCCGAAAGGGGACTCGTTGTCCAGCCCCTCGCCTGCTGGCAGCACGGGCCAGGCGACAATAACCGGGCAAAGACCGGCGTCGAACGCGTGCATTAGGCACGGCTGTCCGAATCCCGCGGTGGCGAATAGCGAATGGGAGGACGAGTACTGCAGCAACGAATGCGTGGTCAGCCACTGCAGGGACGTGTTCACCACGTGGGTCTCCTCGAATCAAACTCCCCAACAGAACTTTTCCACCGTCAAATAAGAATACGTAGAATCATGAAAAAGCGTACGATCATTCGAGCACGCGTTTCGACCGTCGTCGTCGTTCGTTCGTGTTCGATATGAGTATACCTGATCTAAAGCGTGTACATAAATTGACAAAGAGAATCGCGTAGGATCGAGCAACCTAAACCGATGACGCTAATAAAACTCGACTGGTACGCGCAGGCATACGCACGGCTCGGTGGTACGGGACGGAATGTTTTTTGAGCCGTGTTCACGCATCGCGGACCCGACCAGTCACATTTATATCGTTTAATAGCTCTATATGTGTGCAAAACACGCGGCGACGATCCTGTCAACGCGGCAAGAGTATTATGAAATCGCCAAAGTAGCCGATCGAATTGAACCGTAGTTCCGAAGCATCGACGTCGTCGTCCTCCCCCCTTCCTTTCTTCTCGCCCACCCTCCTCCTCGACTTCTTTGAGATTCCCACGGGTCGGAAACGAAAGAACGATTGAATCGAGTGTAAGGAAAAGTGTATCTTCTCTGCAACGTTTCGCTAGCGATCGTCTTAACAATTACGTGTCAACGTAGATCTCGCGCGACAAGCCTGCGATCCGATCGTAGTGCTCGCGCATTAACTGACGCGCACTCGGTTCCCAGGTTCTTTCTGACAAAACTCGTGTTCACGACACAAGATAGAGAGAGAGAATGAGAGAGAAAGAGAGAGAGAGTGGCGGTAACAAGCAATTTATTTTTGTATAATTATACGAATAATCGGTGGAACTATAGCAATACGAAGGATATCGTTAAACGGGCCAAGCGAAGAGCGACGAGCGATCGTCGCCCATCCTCGATCCTCGCCGGGTTTATTCTCGTTGACGACGAACAACTTAGGTGCGTAGAATTTTGTTGAATAATCCCGCAAGCGCCGTGGACACTATTTAACGCGAAATTATACGAATTCGTGCACCCTTCGCGCCACCATTTAAACGCGGAAATCGGGGCGAGGTTGCGGCCGCCGTCTGCGTATGTCCGCGTATTAATCCTTGTCACCCCTTGTCGGCGGCGATGATTCTACGCTCTCTGATAGCTGATTACTAGACAGATGATAAAAAGTATGTGACAAAAGAGAATCGTGAACTCTGCGTTGCCGGTATTTCTATCGATGCAAGCGTTTTTAAACAACCGTTTTTTGGTTTCTTTTTTCCTCGACATCCTCTTGTACATATAGACAAAGAAATATTCCATAGATTTTCAATGCTCCACGATGTAAACATAATCGGTAGTGTACCATACTATGATAACACCCCCCCTCCCCGCCCCTACCCCCCTCGATATATCGTAACAAAAATGTATGAAATATATATATAAATACAAAAAAGGGAAACCGACTCGACACTAAAAAATATGTACGCACGCGTACATGCGAGACACGTACGTATATGGTGCATGTATACGTATAAGCGATTCGCTATTGTATGTACGTATGTATAGATGTACACCGTGACAGCGTAGCGTCACGATACACGTGAATAATACACGGACACGCACACCACACACATACATACAAACACACACACACACGCGTTGCATCCACTCGGCGAGCTGAATCGGACTAACGTAGATAAACCGAGAAAATCGAAGGAGAAAACCAACTGAAAAAAGTTGTCGCGTCGTCGACCACGTTACGGAAGATTCTTCCCATGTTAGTCGTAAATCGCGTCGATATGTATACCGAAGAAAAACAAAAGAAAAAGGCGTAAAAAGAGAGAAAGAGAGAGAGAGAGAAAGAGCGCGCGAGGATGAAAGGAAAGAAGGATAAGTAAAGAAAGAAATGATGGAAATAAATCTAGAAAAGCTCGAATTACTTATCGTAGTGCTAGCACTTTGCGCCGAACGTATGCATACACGCATGCATATATGGGTGTAGGTGTGTAGGTGCGTGCGTGCGAGCGTCTGCCTGCGTGTATGTATGTATATGTACAATGGTGATTCGAATTTCCGACGAGTTGATTTTGAATTTTTTGTTGATTTTCTGTACAAAGATGATAACGATTAAACGAACGTCAGTGTGGAACATGCGTACACGCTTATGGGGGGTTCTCTCGTCGACGAGAGAACCGGCACTCGACCGTGAACTCTCTCCGGGGATCAAGAGACAGCGCGAAAGCGTCGGTAACGTATATGTAACACAATGACTATACCTTTTATTTAAAGTTACTTTACGAGGTACATTTATATACATAAAAAATGTATGATTAATACGTTTAAGCTTACGCAATATAGACATTCGTACACGTGCAATAACGTAATCGTAACATTTGTTTATCATCAACTTTAGCTTCTTATTTCTGGTTTCGATGCGAGTCAACGAATATACATCTAAACTGTATCGATTTTCTACGAACGATACCGGAATGTTTGCAAGTTTCTTTGCCCGAAACTCATAAAACTCTCGTAATTGTCAACAATTTATAAAGGTCTGTCGCACGCGAATGGAACAAGCGGCAACGAAAGAACGTTTGGTCGAGCCGGGTCGAGCTGAGGAAACTGTTTCGGGATTCGAGTCGATGAGCGGAGCCGAGAGGGAGAGAGAGAGGAGTTGCCGTAGCTCTGCGTGTACCATAATGGCGGACGAACACGGTGTGTTGTTCGTTGGTTTGTTCGTCGTGTCGAGGCTCGGCGGATACGAGAGACCAAATGGAGAGGGACAGAAGAATCCGTGGTATTGAGAGCTCGCGACACGAGTCGACCAAAGAATTATTTCGCGCTTGATATTTCCATGATTTTTGGTAAAAACACGAGACGACACGCGGGCGAACGCTTGAGATTCTTTCGGACACGTTCAAGCATGTCCGAACGCATGCGTTCGGTCTTCTTGTACTTCGATGCCCCTAATTAGGGGCTTTCCCAATTACCGCGCGCGATCCACGATATAGACTTCATCCGCGTACATTACAAGCTCTCGCGGGCATCGCTTGTTCGCTTAGTTCGCGTGTGTGTCTCCGTGTTTTCGAGTTTTCGTCAAATGCACGACACAAAAATAAATGCTCCTATTTCAATTACATATTCGTCATTTTCTCTTTCACAGCCATCCGCGCGCCACGCACACATAATACATACACACACGCTCGCGCGCGCGCGCCACAAACAACAGGCGCGCGCGCGCGCGTCACTTTTTCGACAATTTCTCTCATTCACACGCACGCACGCATACAAGATAGACGCACGCAGGCACACGTCATTTAATAATTAAACATAGCTCGTTAAATTTCTTCTTTTTTTTTACAAAATATCACAAAAATCACACCAGCCTTTGTTCACGATAAAACAACCAAATGTTGCTATTCCGTTCGAAGGAAATAGAATCGCTGCATTCGCGCGATACCAGGTTTCGCGACACGGCTTGTATCGTTTCACGCGCTTTCTCCCGATTTTATAGTCTGCGGCTGCTCGATAATAATCTTTCCGTTGCGCTTCCCGGAAACGTCCATCGGCCGGGCGAAATAAGCGTATGACGATGCGGACGCGGAATCGCGGTTAACGCAACGGAGAAGAAAAAAAAACGTTTCCGAGGTCCCTAAAACGCTACTGTCTTTTAAACGAAATCATCGTAGTCGTGACGCGACTCGTAACGGAGGGGAGAGATCGCGCTTCCAGTATCGTTTCCGTCGATTCGTCGAGGATCCTCTCGGAGATAAAAGAGAACAAACTACCATCTGCCGATCGGCCGACGTTCCACGGTCGACGTCACGGAGACTCCTCGCGAACAGGTGGGATTTTTGAAAGGTCTACATTCTTATTAGACGAGTGTATCCGTGTTCACCGTGTCGGATGAATGCAAACGGATGGAGACGAGAAGCGCAACGATGGTCGCGTGATGTCGCGTGACGCCGCGTACAAGAGGAACGGCGCACGACGGAGAAAATTCGGCGTTTATCCGTTGGAGACTAATCGCTCCAGTCGGCCACGGGTTCATTTGCCGTCGTCCTGTTCCATGGGCTCCTCATAGACTTCGCGGGAATGTTCTGAGGTGGTCCTGGAAGAAAATCTTTTTATACAATGTGTCCAAACGTCCTGTTATTTACATTCATATACTTTTACGCTAAACCTACTGAGCTCTAAAAGCGACCAACGCGTGTTGCTTTATAAAAACGGCTTTCTGTCACTTCTTTTATAATGCAAGTTTGAATAACGGGATTCATTCAATCGTTGTACATGACAATCTCAAAAATTCCATAAAATTGAAGTATTTTATTTAATCAAATTGAGAGAGAAAAGCTAAATTGTATAACTTCAATTACTCTTCAATATTCTTATATAAGTTTAGCGATCATCCATTCTTTAGGACACTGTCTTCAAGAACACTTAAAGAGTCCTTTGAGAGGTGGTATTCGATGGTCTGCACTTACGTTAAATTGGTAGGCTGTTGCATGGATAGAGAGGCCATCGCGGAGACCGTCTCCGTTTCGTCGCGTTCCTTCTGGCCGGCTTCGATCGCGCTCATCGACACCGTGTGAGCGTTCACCTTAACGCAAGGCCAGTGCGACATCTGCGTCGCGCGACGAAGGTAGCGAGAACAAGAAGAAGAAACGTTTTAGAGAACGAGACAAAGAGACCAATTCGAAGAGACGAAGGGAGCGCTGCGGAGGGCGGGAGGCGAAGGAGGGGTGCGATCGTACCTGGACGGCGATAGTTTTTTGGAGCGTGTCGATCGCGTTTTGGCAAGGAATCCTGGTGAGCTCTTCTTCCCGAAGTTGGCTAGGCTCGTCGCCGAGCAGCGCCCGCACGCATTCCTGCGCGGAGTCGCAGATGGCGGCCAAATCGTAGCCGCCTTCGAGGGCGAGCACGACTTTGCCGTCCGCCAGGCCGAGAAGCTGTTGCGTCATCTTGCCGAAGCAGGCCGGGCTGACCTTGTAGCCGCCGAGGGGCGCGGCATGGCCGACGGCCGCGTCGAATCCCGCCGAGACGAGCACGATGCTCGGGTCGAACGCCTTGGCGATCGGCATCACGATCGTGCGGAACGCGGCGAGATACTCGGCGTCTCCCATCGGCGGGTTCAGGCCGCCGGACCAGGCGATGTTCACGTTGTATCCGAGTCCCTCGCCGGCGCCGCACTCGGTGGACCCGCCGGTGCCCGGGAAGAAGTTACCTTCGTCGTGCCTGTGTATCGACAGGTACAAAACTCGCGGATCGTCGTAGAACATCTGCTGCGTTCCGTTCCCATGGTGGACGTCCTACGGTACAGAGAGAGAGCAAGAAAAAAACACGGGCCGTCGCCATTGGAGAAGCCGAGAGAGGCGGTCTTTTTTCTTTTTTTTTTCTTTTTTTGTTCGATCCGAGAGGCGGTCTCGTGCGAGCCGAGGGACTTTTGCCGAGGGACTGACGAGGGACCGACGACGCAACGACCGACAAACACCGATATACCATCGATATCGTTAAACCGTGGGTGGGTTAAAACCGTGTGTGCCTCCTGTCCCCCGTCACCCGTCCCCGTGGCACGGAACGCGCCCAATTCGCCGAATTCTTTGGGAGAATCGAGAGAATCGAGAGCTTGTCTTACCCAATCCAATATCATGATTTTCCGAACGTCTAGCTTTTGCTGGAGCAACCTCGCGGCGATAGCGACCGAATTGAAGAAGCAGAAACCCATAGCCTGATTGGTTTCGGCGTGGTGTCCCGGTGGTCGCACGACCGCGAAGCCGTTCTTAATGTCGCCCATGACTGTTTTGAAGGCCAGGTCGACCACGCAGCCTACTGCCATTCTGGCGGCCGGCGCGGTATTCAGTTCGTTCCACGTGGTGTCCGAATCGACGCCCACTCCGCCGCAAGGCAACCGAACGAAACTCTTGATCGGCAGTTGAGAGAGCTTCGAGACGTCCAACTTTTGTCGATTCATCGGATTCGTCCCTGTGCGAAGCACAATTTATTCCCTGTCCGTGCGTCGCCGTCGAGAGGCAACGAAGGCTCGCAACGAAAACCGGACAATCTGGGGATGATCATCGGAGCCAGAGGATCGGGGATCGAGCGGAGCGAAGGAGGAGGGGATGATCGAGTCCAACGACTAGAGGAGATTCTACGAGGCTAACTCACCGAAGAGAAGCGCGTGCGCCTCGCTGTGGCACGTCTGTATCTCTTCGAGGGTTGCCTTGCGCGATCGGATCCGGTCGCATCGTTGAAGCAGACCGGTCTCCGAGAGTCTAGCCCAGACACTCTGCAGTCTGCCACCGTGCTCCGGATGGCCGCGCACCGTTTCTCCGCAGACGCACGCGTGTTTCAGCATTAGCGGGTCGTAGGCCAATCCGGTGGTGGGTCGGTGAGAGGAGGATCGGGCGAACAGCTCGCCTCCAGACTGAGGACCTGTGGAGCAATAAGGTTTTTAATAGAGCTGGCAACTTTATCCGGGTTCCCGAGTACCCATGAGACAGCCGAGTAACTTATAAATCGAGTATATAATCGAGTATCTTATAAATAAGATTGTACAATTAACTACAAGAACTATTACTATTTTAATGGTAATTATTAATTACTTTACTTATAATTAAACTCTAGCACTTTATGATTTGTTATATACTATACCAACTAAATCAAACTGAACTAAATCTGCTTCTTCAAAAAGCTGAAGGACATCAGTCGGATATTGTTTCAATTGTTTGGTCTCAAGCTTCATTAGTATAGATCTGAAGAAATTAAAAATTCGCAAAGCACGTTTTCTAGGTTCTGCAAATATTTCCTTCACTTAAATCTTTTTATAGATAACCGAGTGCTAGGTTAGGCAGCTGTCTCACAAGTCCCAGTTTTAGTTTTAATCATCGTCCTCCAACGTAGTCGAACCAACGGCGAGGATTCGACTCACCCAAGTGAACAAGCGGACTCGAAAGCGCCCTGGACAGAGGTCTGGCGCACGACTGACTGTTTTTCCCGCTTCCAGGTCCTCCGCCACCTCCGCCCCCGCCTCCACCACCGCCCCCGCTACTGCCGTTCCCGCTGTAGGCCGTGGACTCGTTCGAGATCTGAAGGGTATGCCTCATCATGAGGTCCCTCTGCTGCTGTAGAAACTGTTCGCGGTCACGCTGCTGCTTGGAGATCTCGCTTTCCTCCTGCAGATCCTTCTTTCCGCCCGTCAGGTCTATCACCTCGGACTCCTCGGACTCGGGAGCCTCGTCCAGCTGGTTCGCCTGACCCCGAGACCCCACCCGGGTCAACACAGTCTGACGTATCTGCTGTTTCAGGTAGTTGTGCGCTTGCTGCTGGTCGTGCAGCTGCTTCTCCGCCAGGTACTCCTCGTAGTGGGTCTGCGGCGCCATCATGCCGCCCTGTAGCATCGGGTGACCCAACGGCAACGGGGCGGACTGCGTCCTGCCTGCGGACACGAGGGGAGAACCATAGTTAGCGCCGTTCTTCTTGTTCGCGGGTAGGGAAAGAATGATTGCGCGGGGATGAATGCCGAGACGCGCGCTTCCTTTCAATTAGTTCTTTAGCAATAAGCAATGCTGGAGGAAAGGAAAGAGGGAGGGGAGCGTCCTTTTGTCTTGGATTCGCCGGGGTCCTCCGGGTCACCGATTTCCTTTTGAAACTTTATACACTTTTAGACCCCAATAGGTTTTTAGATATGCACGATTAAAGTTTCATTATTATAATGATACTCTGAGCAACTGGTGTTCTAGCCCGTCAATCTCACTATCAGTATCTGGTTGCAACAATGAAACTTCAATTAAAAACATCTAAAGAGAACTATCGAGTGTCTGCTCTTCTAATGGTACACAGATCTATAAATGTACAAAGCCTCTACAAAATCGGCGATCCTTGCACTCTCCTTGCAAGTAGGGGTCGCTGATGGGTCAGGGTAGTGGCGGGAAAGGTGTCGAACAAGTAGCCATCTGCTAACAACCCTTGGAGGTAGCCGCTACAGTCTCTCCGAACCGTTTGGTCTCCAAACACCTACCGAGGCGGCAGGATTGCGTGTACCACCGTTTTTGCTGCGCGTCTCGAGCACTCGCCGGCTCCGGGTTGCCAGTAACAAAGAGAGAACATACTACCTAAAGGCCGGTGACCAGCCTTTTGCAGTCTCGCGTGCGCTACTTGCGTGTCCGTGATCGGCGACGCGGACGTGGCCGCAGCCGCCGCCGCAGCAGCCGCAGCCGCAGCCGCGGCGCTGTGGTAAACCGCCGCTTGCGGGTGTTGCCTGTTCGTCACCGACGGGTGCTCCATATTCTGCATTTGCTTGTGCACGTAGCCAGAATTCCCCGATTCACCCTCGATCACCGTTAGCGACGGGTAGAACGGCAACGTGCCGGGTAACATCTGCCCGGTCAGCGGCATTCCTAGCCTCGCGGTGAACGCTGCCCTCACCTCTGCCTCCGAGACGGTCGCCAACTTAGTGCCGGTCTAGACAAAGAGAAATCCTGTTAGTTTCTTGACTTCAGAGATGATTTAACACTTCGACGGCCGCGCCGGTTACCTCAAAAATTGCATAAATTTGAGGTATTGTATTTAATTAGAATTGAAATGAATGAAGTTAAGTTGTATGACAATTTAGGAAGTCATGATAGGGTTTGAGTGACGCAGCAACCAAAGTGTTAAGCGGGTACAGTAATGTCTCTCTAATTGACGCTCAGATTGTCCACAAAAATGGACAATCTGGGAAGAGGGATCCGATTGATTCTATATATAGCCTTGCGGTTCGATTATTATTACTATTACTATATCTATTATCTATTACTATTACTATACTATATCTATTATTACTATTACTATACTATATTTATTATTACTATTACTATACTATATCTATTATTACTATTACTATACTATATCTATTATTACTATTACTATACTATATCTATTACTATTACTATAATATACCTATTATTACTATTACTATACTATATCTATTATTACTATTACTATACTATATCTATTATTATTATTATACTTATACTTATTATTATTATTACTCGTTTTTATAATTGTGGACAATTTATAACTGTAAAAATAAACCGCAAGGCTCGAATAATCGTATCTCCCCTTCCCAAATTGTCCATTTCTCTGCACAATCTGAGCGTCGGTTAGGGAGACATT